>NC_057797.1:343993626-344047834 GCF_018294505.1 Triticum aestivum | reverse complement strand
GGCCGGGCGGGCCTGCCCTAGGCCCGGCAGGCCACGGTGGCGGGGGTGATGCGCAGGACAGGTGGCAGCACGCGATTGGCCGGGCGGCGGCGGGCGGACGTGTCCGGCAGCGCGGGAGGAGTAGGGCTAGGGTTTTGGACCCGAAAATTGGACGGGAGGACATATTTATAGGTAGAGGGAGCTAGGAGAGTCCAAATGGAGTGCGGTTTTCGGCCACGCGATCATGATCGAACAACCGAGAGGATGGAGGGGGTTTGGATAGGTTTTGGGACACTTTGAAGGGGTGTTGGGTTGCAACACACATGAGGCCTTTATGGTTCCCCGGTTAACCGTTGGAGTATCAAACGAACTCCAAATGGCACGAAACTTGATAGGTGGTCTACCAGTGGTGTACCAAGGCCGCTTGGCAAATCTCGGTCCAATCCGAGAACGTTTAACACCCGCACACGAAAAGAGGCAAAAGGGGGCGCCGGAGGACGTAGGAGCGTCGGATTGCAAAACGGACAACGGGGAAAATGCTCGGATGCATGAGACGAACATGTATGAAAATGAAATGCACATGATGAGATGATATGAAATGCATGACATGGACAAAATGAAAAATGAAGACAAAACCCAACCACGAGGGAATATCATAACTTAGAGCCGAAAATGGTAAGAGTTGGAATACAAATATGGCAAATTACATCCGGGGTGTTACATCTATCCCCCTAGGAGCATGCGCGTAATGCTTGGTTTTTGATGACTTGTAGATTTTTGCAATAAGTATGTGAGTTCTTTATGACTAATGTTGAGTCCATGGATTATACGCACTCTCACCCTTCCATCATTGCTAGCCTCTTCGGTACCGTGCATTTCCCTTTCTCACCTCGACAGTTGGTGCAAACTTCGCCGGTGCATCCAAACCTCGTGATATGATACGCTCTATCACACATAAGCCTCCTTATATCTTCCTCAAAACAGCCACCATACCTACCTATTATGGCATTTCCATAGCCATTCTGAGATATATTGCCACACAACTTTCCACCATTTCATTTATTTGCAGCGACCAGACCTCAAACAGTCTGATCTCTGTGCATCAGTGTCATCCCTGGATCGGTAATGCTGACACACACAGTACTTGAGGATTTAGAAACAGATTAGCAATCACACACTTATTACATCGAATGTCTCAAAAGAGAACTTATTACAATAAATATGGCTTAAGGCCATCTAATACGATAACAGCGGAAGGCTTTGAAGATAAAGTGAGTCCATCAACTCCAACGATATCATGAGTGAAAGACAACAACCTATGGCTCCTTACTCGTCGTCTGAAAAGTCTGCAACATGATACGTTGCAGCCCGAAACGGGTCAGCACATGGAATATGCTGGCAATGTAACACAAGAGAGTAATGAACAGAATAATGCTATCACTACATGCATATATGGCTGGTGGAGGCTATATGGTTAATATGTTTTGCGGAAAGCCAATTTTTTCCTACAACAAAGGATTAAATTTTATTTAACTATCATGGTGGTTGTTAAACATTGAGAAGGTTCACCCAACTCAATCCCAATTAAGCATCATCATTAAACCCAATCAAATTATATTAAGAGTGATGAGATCCACATGATAATCCAAAAACTAGATACTCAAGATGTCCATAACCGGGGACACGGCTAACCATGATTAGGTTGTACACTCTGGAGAGGTTTGTGCACTTTTCCCCACAAGACTGGATCTCCTCCGTTGGATTTCTCGCACTACATTATGTTTGAGAAGCGGATGACCAAGACACAGTCTTTCCGAAGAGGTCCCCTTAACCGATAGATAGGCATGAACACCTACAATACCCTACATCTGCTAGCCTGATAGAGGCAAAGGTGTCCCATCTTTTGATGAGATGATGGATATCGCTTTGGTGGCAGTCAACTTTGACGATCCGACTACGAACGTGCGAGGACGTCGCGCCTTAGCAATCGCTAAACCAACTTCGAGAGGTTATTGACCACGCCGGAGCACGATCAACCTGACCACGAGGGTCTGTTTCCTGCGAGCAAACGAAGAACAAGCAAGAAACTGAGATTGCAATCTGGATATTGCGAATATAAGATGAAAGCTTTATTGAACAAGGTGGGGTTCTGTGACGCCTTTGTCTGGTCGTTGAACACAAACGAAGTACGCGAAGTTGCAGCTATGGCGAACTTTTAATCTAAACAAAACCCAAAGTCTAAACGATGCCCTAAGGGCTGTATATATGGAGGAAGAGGGGGGAATTTCGTGGCCCTTGGTGGAGGGGTCCGAAATCAACCCTATCTCTTGTTTCCCCACACATACGGACTCTAAAAATAGCCTATACTTATGTATTTCGAAATTACATGGGCCTGGCCCAATAATAAGGTGACGCAGCACCTAAAATAGCCTCGGGACGAAATTTATGAAGTGGCATCTTGTATATTTCGTCCAAGGCTTCATGCACCCATTGTGGTGGCTTCAAAGTCCTGAAATCATCACTTGTAACTCCGTTCTTGTTCCCCTTGCGCATGCCATCATCTCCATGCTTGTTCTTGCTCCAATGTTCATCCTTCTCCAAGCTAGGCCCTTCATTTGTAAGCAAAACAAATGTATCCAATTTAGGCAGCATCATATTCTCATGAACATTAGAATCATTACCAAGAAACGAAAGTACCTGGTAATTTAGTTGGCGTGCACGAGCTCTAGTAACTGGTCCAGTATGTATAGCAGCAGGGGCTGTGGGTGTAACAATTGTATTGATGTCCTCATCAGAGTTCGACCCAGCCAAGCACCAGACGCTGCGAGAGCTCTTCGACACGACGCACAATGATAGAGGCTAAGGTGTCCCGATGTTTCGATGAGATGGTGGCTATCGTTTTCTGTGGGAGTCGACCTTGACGATCCGACTATGAACGTGCGAGACGTCGCGCCTTAGCAATCGCTAAACCAACTTCCGAGGGTTATTGACCACGCCGGAGCACGATCAACCTGACCACAAGGGTCTGTTTCCTGCGAGCAAACAAAGAACAAGCAAGAAACTGAGATTACAATCAGGATATTGCAAATATAAGATGAAAGCTTTACTGATCAAGGTGGGGTTCTGTGACGTCTTGGTCTGGTCGTTGGACACAAACGAAGTACGCGAAGTTGCAGCTATGGCGAACTTTTAATCTAAACAAAACCCAAAGTCTAAACGACGCCCTAAGGGCTGTATATATGGAGGAAGAGTGATAGAGGCAAAGGTGTCCCGTCTTTCGATGAGATGATGGATATCGCTTTGGTGGAAGTCGACTTTGACGATCCGACTACGAACGTGCGAGGACGTCGCGCCTTAGCAATCGCTAAACCAACTCCGAGATGTTATTGACCACGCCGGAGCACGATCAACCTGACCACGAGGGTCTGTTTCCTGCGAGCAAACGAAAAACAAGCAAGAAACTAAGATTGCAATCAGGATATTGCGAATATAAGATGAAAGCTTTATTGATCAAGGTGGGGTTCTGTGACGCCTTTGTCTGGTCGTTGAACACAAACGAAGTACGCGAAGTTGCAGCTATGGCGAACTTTTAATCTAAACAAAACCCCCAAAGTCTAAACGGTGCCCTAAGGGCTGTATATATGGAGGAAGAGAGGGGAATTTCGTGACCCTTGGTGGAGGGGTCCGAAATCAACCCTATCTCTTGTTTCCCGACACATACGGACTCTAAAAATAGCCTATACTTATGTATTTCGAAATTACATGGGCCTGGCCCAATAAAAAGGTGACGCAGCACCTATAATAGCCTCGGGACGAAATTTAGGAAGTGGCATCTTGTATATTTCGTCCAAGGCTTCATGCACCCATTATGGTGGCTTCAAAGTCCTGAAATCATCACTTGTAACTCCGTTCTTGTTCCCCTTGCGCATGGCATCATCTCCATGCTTGTTCTTGCTCCAATGTTCATCCTTCTCCAAGCTAGGCCCTTCATTTGTAAGCAAAACAAATGTATCCAATTTAGGCAGCATCATATTCTCATGAACATTAGAATCATTACCAAGAAACGAAAGTACCTGATAATTTAATTGGCGTGCGCGAGCTCTAGTAATTGGTCCCGTATATGTAGCAGTAGGGGCTGTGGGTGTAACAATGGTATTGATGTCCTCATCATCCTCCCCTTCTTGAAATGAAGTCGTCCTCGACGGAAGCTCATCTGCCTCACCCGAATAAGGCTTCAAATCTGCAATATTAAAAGTGGGACTAACCCCAAAATCTGCAGGCAGCTCAAGTTTATATGCATTATCATTTATTTTCTCTAACACCTTAAAGGGACCATCAGCACCTGGCATTAGCTTTGATTTGCACAAATCCGGAAATCTATCCTTACGCAAATGTAACCAAACAAGATCTCCAGGTGCAAACACAACATGTTTTCTACCCTTATCTCCAGCAAGTTTATATTTAGCATTCATACGCTCAATGTTTTCCTTAGTTAACTCATGCATTTTTAAAATCAATTCAGCACGTTGTTTAGCATCAAAATTAACCTTCTCCGAAGATGGAAGAGGCAACAAATCAATAGGTGCACGAGGTAGGAAACCATACACAACTTCAAAAGGGCACATCTTAGTAGTAGAATGCAATGAACGATTATAAGCAAATTCAATATGAGGCAAGCATTCCTCCCACATTTTCTTATTATTCTTCAAAACAGCCCTAAGCATAGTAGACAACGTTCTATTGAGTACTTCAGTTTGTCCATCAGTTTGGGGGTGACAAGTAGTACTAAAAAGCAGTTTAGTCCCCAACTTAGCCCATAAACATCTCCAAAAGTGGCTAAGAAATTTAGTATCACGATCTGAAACAATAGTATTTGGCACACCATGCAAGCGAATAATTTCACGAAAGAACAAATCAGCAACATTAACAGCATCATCGCTTTTATGACATGGTATAAACTGTGCCATTTTCGAGAATCTATCCACGACAACAAATATGCTATCCCTCCCCTTCTTTGTTCGAGGTAAACCTAAAACAAAGTCCATAGATATATCCTCCCAAGGAACACTAGGTACAGGCAAAGGCATATATAAACCATGAGGATTGAGTCGTGACTTAGCTTTTTGACATGTAGTGCATCGAGCAATAAAACGCTCAACATCCCGTCTCATCTTTGGCCAAAAGAAATGTGTAGCAAGTACGTCCTCCGTCTTCTTCACGCCAAAGTGTCCCATTAATCCTCCTCCATGCGCCTCCTGCAACAACAGAAGACGAACGGAGCTAGCTGGAATGCATAGCTTGTTAGCACGAAACACAAATCCATCGTTAACGACGAACTTGTTCCACATTCTTCCTTCTTTACAATTCTGCATTACATCTTTAAAATCAGCATCATGCACATATTGATCTTTGATGGTCTCCAAACCAAATATTTTGAAGTCAAGTTGTGAAAGCATAGTATAGCGGCGAGACAATGCATCAGCAATAACATTTTCTTTTCCCTTCTTGTGTTTAATGACATAAGGAAAAGTCTCAATGAATTCAACCCATTTAGCATGTCTACGATTCAGTTTAGCTTGACTTTTAATATGTGATGAGGACATCAATACAATTGTTACACCCACAGCCCCTGCTGCTATACATACTGGACCAATTACTAGAGCTCGTGCACGCCAACTAAATTACCAGGTACTTTCGTTTCTTGGTAATGATTCTAATGTTCATGAGAATATGATGCTGCCTAAATTGGATACATTTGTTTTGCTTACAAATGAAGGGCCTAGCTTGGAGAAGGATGAACATTGGAGCAAGAACAAGCATGGAGATGATGGCATGCGCAAGGGGAACAAGAACGGAGTTACAAGTGATGATTTCAGGACTTTGAAGCCACCATAATGGGTGCATGAAGCCTTGGACGAAATATACAAGACGCCACTTCATAAATTTCGTCCCGAGGCTATTTTAGGTGCTGCGTCACCTTATTATTGGGCCAGGCCCATGTAATTTCGAAATACATAAGTATAGACTATTTTTAGAGTCCGTATGTGTGGGGAAACAAGAGATAGGGTTGATTTCGGACCCCTCCACCAAGGGCCACGAAATTCCCCCCCTCTTCCTCCATATATACAGCCCTTAGGGCATCGTTTAGACTTTGGGTTTTGTTTAGATTAAAAGTTCGCCATAGCTGCAACTTCGCGTACTTCGTTTGTGTTCAACGACCAGACAAAGGCGTCACAGAACCCCACCTTGATCAATAAAGCTTTCATCTTATATTCGCAATATCTAGATTGCAATCTTAGTTTCTTGCTTGTTCTTCGTTTGCTCGCAGGAAACAGACCTTCGTGGTCAGGTTGATCGTGCTCCGGCGTGGTCAATAACCTCTCGGAGTTGGTTTAGCGATTGCTAAGGCGCGACGTCCTCGCACGTTCGTAGTCGGATCGTCAAAGTCGACTTCCACCAAAGCGAAATCCACCATCTCATCGAAAGACGGGACACCTTTGCCTCTATCAAAACACAACATGTTTTCTACCCTTATCTCCAGCAAGTTTATATTTAGCATTCATGCGCTGAATGTTTTCCTTAGTTAACTCATGCATTTTTAAAATCAATTCAGCACGTTGTTTAGCATCAAAATTAACCTTCTCCGAAGATGGAAGAGGCAACAAATCAATAGGTGCATGAGGTAGGAAACCATACACAACTTCAAAGGGGCACATCTTAGTAGTAGAATGCAATGAACGATTATAAGCAAATTCAATATGAGGCAAGCATTCCTCCCACATTTTCTTATTATTCTTCAAAACAGCCCTAAGCATAGTAGACAACGTTCTATTGACTACTTCAGTTTGTCCATCAGTTTGGGGGTGACAAGTAGTACTAAAAAGCAGTTTCGTCCCCAACTTAGCCCATAAACATCTCCAAAAGTGGCTAAGAAATTTAGTATCACGATCTGAAACAATAGTATTTGGCACACCATGCAAGCGAATAATTTCACGAAAGAACAAATCAGCAACATTAACAGCATCATCGCTTTTATGACATGGTATAAAGTGTGCCATTTTCGAGAATCTATCCATGACAACAAATATGCTATCCCTCCCCTTCTTTGTTCGAGGTAAACCTAAAACAAAGTCCATAGATATATCCTCCCAAGGAACACTAGGTACAGGCAAAGGCATATATAAACCATGAGGATTGAGTCGTGACTTAGCTTTTTGACATGTAGTGCAGCGAGCAATAAAACGCTCAACATCCCGTCTCATCTTTGGCCAAAAGAAATGTGTAGCAAGTACGTCCTCCGTCTTCTTCACGCCAAAGTGTCCCATTAATCCTCCTCCATGCGCCTCCTGCAACAACAAAAGACGAACGGAGCTAGCTGGAATGCATAACTTGTTAGCATGAAACACAAATCCATCGTTAACGACGAACTTGTTCCACATTCTTCCTTCTTTACAATTCTGCATTACATCTTTAAAATCAGCATCATGCACATATTGATCTTTGATGGTCTCCAAACCAAATATTTTGAAGTCAAGTTGTGAAAGCATAGTATAGCGGCGAGACAATGCATCAGCAATAACATTTTCTTTTCCCTTCTTGTGTTTAATGACATAAGGAAAAGTCTCAATGAATTCAACCCATTTAGCATGTCTACGATTCAGTTTAGCTTGACTTTTAATATGTTTCAAAGATTCATGATCAGAATGTATAACAAATTCTTTGGGCCATAAATAATGTTGCCATGTTTCTAAAGTCCGAACAAGAGCATATAATTCTTTATCATAAGTAGAATAATTCAGACTAGGCCCACTCAATTTTTCAGAAAAGTATGCAACAGGTTTGCCATCTTGTAATAACACACCGCCTAATCCAATTCCACTAGCATCACATTCAAGCTCAAAAGTCTTATTAAAATCAGGAAGTTGAAGTAAAGGAGCATGTGTCAACTTATCTTTCAATACCGAGAAGGCTTCTTCCTGTGCGGTACCCCAAAGAAAAGGCACATCTTTCTTTGTAAGCTCATTGAGAGGTGCAGCAATGGTGCTGAAATCTCTCACAAAACGCCTATAGAATCCAGCGAGGCCAAGAAAACTCCTCACTTGTGTGACCGTTTTGGGTTGCGGCTAACTCTCAATAACTTCAATCTTGGCTTTATCAACTTCAATTCCCTCTGGAGTAACAACATAGCCAAGAAAAGATACTCGGTCGGTGCAAAAGGTGCACTTCCCAAGGTTACCAAACAAATGTGCATCACGTAGAGCAATAAAAACAGCACGTAAATGTTCCAAATGTTCTTCCAAAGATCTGCTATAAATCAATATGTCATCAAAGTAAACTACCACAAATCATCCAATGAAAGCACGTAAAACTTCGTTCATTAACCTCATGAAAGTACTAGGTGCATTAGTTAACCCAAAAGGCATGACTAACCACTCATATAATCCAAACTTAGTTTTAAATGCTGTTTTCCATTCATCACCCAATTTCATACGAATTTGATGGTATCCACTACGCAAATCAACTTTGGAGAATATTGTAGAGCCACTCAATTCATCAAGCATATCATCTAGCCTAGGAATAGGATGACGATAATGAATAGTAATATTATTAATGCCTCTACAATCAATGCACATACGTAACGTGCCATCCTTTTTCGGCACTAAAATGATAGGAACAACACAAGGACTAAGGGATTCGCGTATATAACCTTTGTCGAGCAGTTCTTGTACTTGACGCATAATCTCCTTCATCTCCTCTGGATTGGTACGGTATGGTGCACGGTTGGGTAGCGAAGCACCGAGAATTAAGTCAATTTGATGCTCAATCCCTCGAATAGGTGGTAATCCCAGTGGCACGTCTTGTGGAAAGACGTCAGCGAACTCCTGCAAAATATTAGTGACAGCAGGGGGCAAAGAGGAAGGCACGTCCTCGAATGAAAATAATGCCTCTTTGCACACAAAAGCATAGCAAACAGATTTGCTAAAATCTAAATCATCAATATCAGATTTGGTGGCAAGTAAACATGCACTTTTCAATTTAATTTCAGAAACAACGGTAGATGGTTTATTACTAGGCTTCATTTGGTGCTCAAATTCTTTTGCCACAATCTGATTTTCACTCTTATTTGTCTCCTGTTTTGCTTTATTAGCTCTATTAATATCATCTTTCAAAATGGAATCAGGAGTCATAGGAAGCAAAGTAATATTCTTATCGTTATGAATAAGAGTATACTGATTGTTTCTACCATGGTGTACAATTTTTTTTATCAAATTGCCATGGTCTACCAAGTAATAAGGAACATGCTTGCATAGGTACCACATCACAATCAACATAATCAGCATATGTAGAGATACTAAAATGCACACGAACAGTACGTGTTACCTTAACCTTGCCGCTGTTGTTGAACCATTGGATGTAGTAAGGATGTGGATGTGGTCTTGTGGTGAGAGATAGCTTCTCCACCATCTCCATGCTAGCCAAGTTATTGCAGCTCCCTCCATCTATGATCACGCGAACAGAACGTTCCTTCACAACTCCCTTTGTATGGAACAAATTATGCCTCTGATTTTGCTCAGCTTGTGTAACCTGCACACTCAAAACACGTTGAGCAACTAAACATTCATACCTGTCAGCATCTTCAGGAGCCATGTATTGCGTCTCATGATCAGAATCGTCTCCACCATGTTCTTCACGTGTAATAAGAGCCAAGGTCTCCTCATCATAGTCACTAGCGGACTCATACCCACCATCCTCAGTAACAATCATCACACACTTAGATGGGCATTCTCTCGCATAATGACCTCCTCCCGTGCAACGTCGACAAATAATATCATGTGTTTGCCCTGTTGATGCCATGGATGAAGAAGAGCTCTTTGCAGGCCCAGAAGGTGTGCTCTTGGCAGATAGTGGTGATTGTGCCTGCTTTATTGTATCACGGTTGGAGGTGGCAGCCGACGGAGGCGCCGGTGTAGCAGAACGTGTGGAAGTAGATGATGCACATGGTGTCCATGATGAAGGTCGACCTGCAGAAAAGTTAGTCCGCGCCAATGCCTGTCGATCCTGCACTTCACGTTCAGCTTTACAAGCAAGATGGAATAAACGAGTGATAGTAGTATACTCCTTATACTCTAGAATCGTCTGAATCTCTCTATTTAATCCACCCATAAAACGTGCAAGCATAGCTTCATTCTCCTCAACAATACAACATCTAATCATGCCAGTTTGTAATTTCTGATAATATTCTTCTACAGAATTTTTCCCCTGTCTTAAGCGCTGCAATTTTTGAAGTAATTCACGTTGATAATATGGTGGAACCCAACGAGTACGCATAGAAGTTTTCAAAGCAGCCCAAGTAGCCGGAATAGGATATAATCTACAATGCTCAGACCACCAAACACATGCAAAACTAGTGAATGCACAAACAGCAGCAGGAACACGTCTCTCCTCGGGATATTGTAAACATGTAAATCATTGTTCAGTTTCTAACTCCCAAGTAAGATATGTATCAGGAACATATCTACCCTCAAATGGTGGAATATTCAATTTTAGTTTAGGGAGATGGTCATGATCTCGTACCTGAGGGTGAGCCCTACCATTGCCATTATTTGCATGTGGACGACCTGGTGGTTGCTGTGCTAGTGGTGGCACGTAGTTCTGATTATGATCAACCTCATCCTCATAATCTCCCACATAATCATCCTCCTCCACATCAGCAGTAGGAGCCACAGAAGTATCAACAGCAGCACCAGCAGTTTGGCCCGACTGAAGAGGGACACGGCTCGCTCGGCGGAGGGCTGTTTCCCGATGTGGAGGTAGTCGATGTTGTTGTTGTTGTTGCAGAGGTGCAGCAGGAGCAGCCGGTGGTGGTGGTGGAAAACGCGAAAGCAATTCAGCAAACTTGTTATCGAGCTTTGTTTCAAACGTCTTCTCCATGCCATCTATCTTCTCCATGGCCTCTTCAAATCTGTTTATCACATCGTGCACCTGTCCACTCATCATTTGCTGAAACGTATCATGAAGCTCCTTGTTCGTCAAGTTCTCCCAGTCAGTCTCGTCAGCTTGTGATCCTGGCATGGTTAGCAGCAATAGAAACACACAAGAATATGATCCTACAGACTACTAACAAGTGGTGGTGGTGGCGGGTGTCACAAATCCGTCAAGAAAATCTCAAATTCTTACCAGTTCTTACCCAGCAGCAGGCGGTGATCGGCAACCGTTGTAGTCAAAACTCTCAAAAGCTTGGATAGAGCGATTGCCAGGGAGAGTCAAACGCACGACGTAGATGTATGTGGAGCTGGGAAGGCTTATAGTATGGTAGCAAAAAGGGTCAGCAATAATCAATTCAGAGATGCAAAGTTGAATAAACGCTCAACGACGGTACTGTGCTGGTCCTAGGCTAGACCGTGCTAGAGACGCGAGCCTAGAACACTAACAAAATCATGGTGCTGCACGTAAATAAGGGAAAAGCACACTATGGAACTCTTTTTTTTTCGCTCTTTTTTTTGCGCTCCTTTTTTTTGCGCTCCTCTTTTTTTTTTGCGAAAAATCACTATAATGGCGAGTGTCTCAAAACTCTTCCCTCGTCAAACTGATAGGATGGGCACGAATTTTTTTTTCACTTTTTTTCGGAAATCTGGACAACGACGACGAAAAAGTGCGACAAAAAATCACTATGATGGCACGTGGCTCAAAAGACTCAGAAAAGCCTAAAAATAGGATAGGGAAAAAATTTTGCCCGTGAAATTTTTGGCCTAAAAACTGCCCGAGGGTCTCCAGACTCTTTTTTTTCCGAGACCTACGCAGGCAAGGAAACACGAAACGGAATTTAGATTGATCTCAAGAACAAACCTAATATGAGAAGAACTCGGATTGGTGGTGGATATATGGTTGTGGTATATGGCAGCGGTGGTGGTATATGGTAGCGGTGGTGGTATATGGATACAGATTGGTGGTGGTATATGGATACGGATTGGTGGTGGTATATGGATATGGATTCAGAGCGGTGGCGGATAAGCAAAAGTGGTAGATGGGCGATGATGATGGTGCGGCAGCGGCGTGACAACTTATGACCAGAACTCGAAACTCTAAAAGACTAGACTCTAAGACCAGCAACTTGACACGACGATGCAACCGCAAATTCATCAAAGCAAAAACCCTAAAAAGATTATGCAAAGGCTCAGATTGGTTCGGATATGATGAACTAACCCTAATTTTTTTTTCTGGCTTTTTCGTGGACTGTAGGTATGAAGAACAGACTCGATCTAATCTATGAAAAACTGCAAAATCTCACCGAGCAACCTGGAAATCTGATACCACTTGATAGAGGCTAAGGTGTCCCGATGTTTCGATGAGATGGTGGCTATCGTTTTCTGTGGGAGTCGACCTTGACGATCTGACTACGAATGTGCAAGATGTCGCGCCTTAGCAATCGCTAAACCAACTTCCGAGGGTTATTGACCACGCCGGAGCACGATCAACCTGACCACAAGGGTCTGTTTCCTGCGAGCAAACAAAGAACAAGCAAGAAACTGAGATTGCAATCGGGATATTGCGAATATAAGATGGAAGCTTTATTGATCAAGGTGGGGTTCTGTGACGTCTTGGTCTGGTCGTTGGACACAAACGAAGTACGCGAAGTTGCAGCTATGGCGAACTTTTAATCTAAACAAAACCCAAAGTCTAAACGACGCCCTAAGGGCTGTATATATGGAGGAAGAGGGGGGAATTTCATGGCCCTTGAGGGTGGGGTCCGAAACCAACCCTAACTCTTGTTCCCCACACATACGGACTCTAAAAATAGCCTATACTTAAGTATTTCGAAATTACATGGGCCTGGCCCATTAATAAGGTGACGCAGCACCTAGAATAGCCTATGGACGAAATATTATGAAGTGGCATCTTGTATATTTCGTCCAAGGCTTCATGCACTCCTTATGGCGGCTTCAATGTCCTGAAATCATCACTTGTAACTCCGTTCTTGATCCCCTTGCGCATGCCATCAACTCCATGCGTGTTCTTGCTCCAATGTTCATCCTTCTCCAAGCTAGGCCCTTCATTTGTAAGCAAAACAAATGTATCCAATTTAGGCAGCATCATAATCTCATGAACATTAGAATCATTACCAAGAAACGAAAGTACCTGGTAATTTAATTGGCGTGCGCGAGCTCTAGTAATTGGTCCAGTATATGTAACAGTAGGGGCTATGGGTGTAACAATGGTATTGATGTCCTCATCACACAAGGACGTCTGGAAGGTGCTGTTCAAGGGCGCCGAGGTACCTCCTCCCCTTACCGAGAACCGCGGACTCAGCGCAAAGCGCCATACCAATCTGGTAAGTTTTTATATCTCACAGGATATTTATTTGCCCCAGTTTAATCATGTGAGGGATCTAAGATTCCATGCAATTAATAGGACTGGGTAGAGACAGCGGAGCAGATCGATTGCCCAGCCCCCCTGCCTGAAGATGCTGCAGATCCTGAAGATCCTGCAGATGCTCTCCTAACGGAGATGCTGGTTCCGGCGCCTTATGAGGTGCCGGTGAAGAAGGCCAAGAAGAAGGCCACGGGGACCCGAAAGGGTCTCCGGCGCAAGGTTATATCAGACTCATCGTCCGATAACTCCGAAGCACACTCCTCCCACAAAAATGAGGAGGAGGAAGAGGAAAGTTCTCCCCCCCCCAGCCGGGGGAGACAAGAAAATGAAGGTCGGCCCAACTGGGGAGGCCGAAGTGTCCAAGAAGGAAAGGACCCTCCTTCCGGACTGCTCCACGGCGGACGCCTACAGCGACGACGAGTGGTTACCCAGGGACAAGCCCCTAGCGAAGTTGTAAGTATCCGGATACCATAGTAATTCATGGTATGCTTTATTGCACTTCTTCTCCTTATGCCGAATATGATTATGCAGTCCGTCCCGAACCCGTCTCGACGTATCTTCGTCGACGGTTCTTTGGACTCGTCGGATATGAATAGCGATTCACTTCCGACCGCCTCCACCCCTTGCCCTACGGACAACGTCGAGGTGTTGTCTCAAAAGGCACCGAGCCAAGGGGAGGTAGTCCTGGGGGCACCTCGAGGCGACCTTCCGGACCCTGGGTGCAAAGGGAGCAAGACTCCCACTGGCTCAAAGTTCGGCCCCCAGCCGAACACTGCGCCAGAACCTTCGGTGGTTCTGGACTCTGGAAGGCGACCCCCCGTTAAGAGGGGCAAGCCGCCCGTGCCGGTGGCCTCTGTCCATCCAGAGGCACCGAACAACTTGCTGGAAGCGCTTCGCGGCGCTTCCATCAACGAAGAGCACCGCACTATCATGAGTGCGGTGATCGAGAAAGTTCAGTCCGCCAAAAATGGACTAACCGAAGCTTGTGCCAGCCTCCTAATAGGCTTTCAAGTAAGCAATCAAAATATAAGAAAATATTACCGCATAGACAGTAGCCCCTGATGCTCTATTTGGCGTTTCCGAAGGAAGGCCGAATAGAGGATCAAATAATGACTCAGGAGTCTAATTAGAATATGTCTATGTGCATATGCAGGCTTCACTGCTGGCCGCTGCCGCACATACTGCGGAGGTCGGTGCACTCAAGTAGGACCTTGAGCGGTCCGAGGAAGAGCTCGACCTTACCAAGAGGCAGCTCGAGGAGAGCAAAGGTAAGCAATACCTTGTCTATATATTAAAAAGAAATTTGATTGTAAAGTAATAGGATCATCATGAATTTGCCAGGGCCACGACCGAGGTGGCGACCCTGAAGAAGGCGCTGTCTGAGGCCAAAGACAAAGCGACCAAGGATTCATCATGAATTTGCCAGGGGCCACGATCGAGGTGGCGACCCTGAAGAAGGCGCTGTCTGAGGACAAAGACAAAGCGGCCAAGGAGCGCATTGAGCGGGAAAAGCAAGAAGCCCAGGTAGGCGAGGTGCAGCAAGAGCTCGAGGCTCTCGCCAAAAAACATGAGTCCTTGGAGCTTGACTCTAAGTTGCGAGAGTCCTAGCTTGCGAAGGCGCTCGAAAGCGCACAGAGCGCCAAGGCTGAAGCCCACAAGGCCCTCCAGGAGATTAATGTGGTGAAGAAGATAGCAGCGGGTAAGGCATTCATTATGCAAAGCAAGCATGTGAAGGAAACTTTCCTTTTACTTACCCGAGTTCGGAGCTCTCCAGGAGCATTTGCAGATCTTCCCCGCAGTATACTGGATGCCGCGGAGTTTTACCGAGCTAAGGAGCGGAGCTCGACGGAAAAGTTGTTCTGGTCACAGTATATTGGGACCGAACACCCAATGCCCTTGAGTGACCAGCTGAAGCAGCTGGTCGAGCTTCACAAGGCGGCCGAACAGCCATGAAGGGTCTTATAGTCTGGATGTGGCATAGCGATCCCCTGCCTAGCAGCTACTTCGGTCTGGTGAGGCGGCTTGTGGATGCCTGCCCACGGCTTGAAGTCATAAAGCGGCCCGTCAGCATCGAGGGTGCACGCAGGGCTTTTGCCCGGGCGAAGGTGCACTGGGCAAAGTTGGACGGCGTAAAGATGGTGAAGAAGGGGCCGCCAGAGGGCAAGGAGCATCGCTGCCTCGAAATGTATTAATGACAGTGTCCTGAAGGGTTCCCGGCTTGTGGCGGAGGAATGTGCTAGAGATGTAATTTTTGAATGAACATGCTCATGTGATCCTGTAATGTGAAAGGAGTTCATTTGCGCTATGCAACACTTTTTTGAATTTAAAATATTACCTTCTGTGCGGCCGTTTATAAAATGTGAGAGTTGGCCAGTAGTCGGCTTCTACCCCCTTGTAACTAGTACTGGGGTGTTCGGGATAAACTTGAGCACTTTTTATCCCAATTTTGGGTCCTTCGAGGGAGGTGTTCAGCACAACGAACCAGGCAATTGGACTATAAGGCTTTATCACTCTCACTTAGTCATAGAAGTCTACAATTTTAAATTTTGGCGAAGCCCCTAGTATTCGGAAGGCCGAATTTGGGGCGCTATATACTGATGAGGATATGACTACCTTGGATATGACCAAAAATATTGCATATATGCATATTTGTCAGGTGATTTCTAGTGCAAACTATTCAATAATCTATTTATGTTATCCAGAACAAAAATACTTCACACACTTTTGTGTTTTGTCTAATTGCAGGTGTATGGGACATTTGTACAATCCACATATGAAGATAAGGAAGAAAGAGATGTTTATTTGCTGTCCAAAAAGTTCTCTCACGTCACTTTTGGCCCAAGAGAAGATAGAGTCCAAGTCTCTCACGTTCTGGATTCAGATTCGGACTGCACAGACATACCTGACTCAAAACGCACACAAGTTTTTCATACGGACTCCGAATTGGGTGATTCTTTTTTTGTTTGAAACTAGATTTCGTGCACTTTCCAACCCAATTGGAATCACCTTCAAATTCGTCCGAAGCGTTGAGTTGTGGACGAAACAATATGATGCTGCAGCAGAATCCGAGTCAAACTACAAGTCCAAAGGTGTTACATCACCTCCACTTGGGCCCATTGGCCTTGTACGACCTAGATTTAGTTTTAGGCTGCCTTGGGACGTCCTCCCACCTCCTTGGCCGCCACCCCTTGCTCCTATATAAGTAGATCCATCTAGTAGCTTTTCCTTGGGATTTGTATAGTTAAAAGTTAGCCATTGCAACTTCGTGTACTTCGTTTGTGTCCAACAACCAGACCAAGACCGCTTCCGGATCCCCACCATTATCAATACTTCATATATATTTGCGATATTCAGATTGCTTTATCATATTTTTGCTCGTTCTTCGATTGCTTGCAGGAATAGACCTTCGTGGTCAGGCTGACCGTGCTTCCGGCATCGTCAGTAACCTCAGGAGATTGGTTTAGCGATTGCTAAGGCGCAATGTCGTGCACGTTTGTAGTCGGATCGTCAAAGTCGTCTCCACCAAATCGATAGTTATCATCTCACCGAAAGATCGGGACCCTCGCCTCTATCAAGTGGTATCAGTTTTCAGGTTGCTCGGTGAGAATTTCCAGTTTTCCTAGATTAGATTTATTTTCTTACCTATTGTCCAAGAAAAAGCCACAAAAAAGAGTTAGATCTATTCATCCTTGGTCCAAGCCAGTCTGAGCCTTTGCAATTTTCTTTTCATTGCTTGCATAGTTGAATTATCGGTTGCATCGTCGTGTCGAGTTGCTGGTCTTAGTGTCTAGTTCGTTTAGAGTTTCGAGTTTTGTTCACATTAGTCACGCCACCGCTTCATCATTATCTCTTCCGCTGTCCACCACCCATCCATCAATTTCCACCACGTGCTACCCACCATTCAATGTCATAATAATAGTTGAGATCATTCACATCTTCACTTGATCCAATCTGCATCTTATCTAGTTTGTTTTGGAAAGAGGGAGAAAAAAGAGAGAGAAAAAAACGAGAGAAAAAAAAGAGAAAAAAAAGTCAGAGAAAAAAAGGAGAGAAAGAAAAAAAAGTGTCAGGAAAAAAAAGAGAAAAAAACAAAAAAATCGGCACAAACTTTTGCAGAGGAAAGTTGGAGACAAAGTTGTTGATATATCCTGCTTGGCTGTTGTTTCACATCATTATCTTTACTGCCGTTGTGATCTTCACTTATATCTTGCTGTCCAGAGCTACTTAGTATCCTTCATTGATGCTAGTTGTGCTACGACGTGACCTCATTAGTGTTCTAGGCTCGCGTCTCTAGTTCAGTCTAGCCTAGGACCACCACAGTATCGTCGTTGAGCATTTATTCAACATTGCATCTTTGAATTGATTATTGCTAATCTTTTGCTACCATATATAGCCAACCCAGCTCCACATATTTCTACACCGTGTATACGTACGCTCCCCTGGCAATCGCTTTACTCAATATTCGGAGTTACTTGACACCGCTGGTTGCCGATCACCGCCTGCTGCATGGTAAGAACTTGTAAGACATTGATATTTGCTTTACTGTGAGCGTTTTACCACCACATCCTAGTAGTTATAGGAACATTATTTTTGGGTTTTGTTTCTTGTTCTACTAATCATGACAGGATCCAGAGTCAATTCATGGGCTTTGTCGATCGCGGGAGACGTGCCACCACCTTTGCAAATACCACAACCGTCACGAGAGGTGCACAAACATCCAAATGCACATGATCAGGTTAATGTATCTATACCACCATTTAATGGCCGTTTCAAACCTGCTTTATATATTGAATGGGAGTTCGACATAAAAAATATATTTGCTTCCCATAATTTCAATGAACATAAAAAGGTTAAGGTTGCTGTTGGTTCTTTCACTGGTTATGCTTTGGTTTGGAGGAGTGAATATTGTCGGTTACACCCTGATTATATACCTACTACTTGGGATGATTTGAAACTTGCCATGCGACATACTTTCGTCCCTGCTTATTATACTCGTGACATGATTAAGAAGTTGCAACACTTAAAACAAGGTAGTGAAACTCTAACAAAATATTATGATGATTTACAAACTACCGTGTTGCATTCCTATTTAGAAGAAAGTGAAGATGATTTTATGGATAGATTTTGGGGAGGATTAACCGGTGATATTCAAGAGATACTAATTCATGAAGAGTGTTATCCTATGGACCATTTGTTTCATCTTGCTTGCAAAGCTGAATAGGAAATAAAACGACGTGTTGGCCATGAGGAGAACAAGCGCACGGTGCACATTCCAAGAGTTGATATGATTGTTCCTTCAACTACTAGGCATACTATGACAACCACATCCGTTGTTGTTAGGACTACATCACCTCCACCATGTGACACATCGCCCCCGAGAGTGGCTACATCATCTGAGTTGATCATAAGAGGTAATGACAAAGGTACTGATCTTCCATCTCTACATGAGAATGATGAATGCCTTGTCAATTTGAATGCACCATCTGATGAGCTACCCACTACTTTGATCACACCACCTATTTTAGAGGACTACGTTGATAATTTGACTTTGCCATGTGATCAAACAACTAAAATACCAACAATTTTGAGTGCACCCATTGAATTAACTATTGATGCAAAAGAACCAATGTTTAATCATTTTGATATGACCTCTAATCTTGGTGATGATTCTGTGTTGAATGACTTATTGCATGTTTGCTTATTTAAGCATGTTGTAGCATGTAAATTTGATGCAAGTAAGGTTTATTCACCAATGTGATAGAGGCGAGGATGTCCCGATCTTTCGATGAGATGATAACTATCGATTTGGTGGAGACGACTTTGACGATCCGACTACAAACGTGCACGACGTTGCGCCTTAGCAATCGCTAAACCAACTCCGAGAGGTTACTGACGATGCTGGAAGCACGGTCAGCCTGACCACGAAGGTCTATTCCTGCAAGCAATCGAAGAACGAGCAAGAATATGATAAAGCAATTTGAATATTGCGAATATATATGAAGTATTGATAATGGTGGGGATCCGTAAGCGGTCTTGGTCTGGTCGTTGGACACAAACGAAGTACACGAAGTTGCAATGGCTAACTTTTAACTAAACAAATCCCAAGGAAAAGCTACTAGATGGATCTACTTATATAGGAGCAAGGGGTGGCGGCCAAGGAGGTGGGAGGACGTCCCAAGGCAGCCTAAAACTAAATCTAGGTCGTACAAGGCCAATGGGCCCAAGTGGAGGTGATGTAACACCTTTGGACTTGTAGTTTGACTCGGATTCTGCTGCAGCATCAGATTGTTTCGTCCACAACTCAACGCTCCGAACGAATTTGAAGGTGATTCCAATTGGGTTGGAAAGTGCACGAAATCTAGTTTCCAACAAAAAAAGAATCACCCAATTCGGAGTCCGTATGAAAAAAACTTGTGTGCGTTTTGAGTCAGGTGTGTCTGTGCAGTCCGAATCTGAATCCAGAACATGAGAGTCTTGGACTCTATCTTCTCTTGGGCCAAAAGTGACGTGAGAGAACTTTTTGGACAGCAAATAAACATCTCTTTCTTCCTTATCTTCATATGTGGATTGTACAAATGTCCCATACACCTGCAATTAGACAAAACACAAAAGTGTGTGAAGTATTTTTGTTCTGGATAACATAAATAGATTATTGAATAGTTTGCACTAGAAATCACCTGACAAATATGCATATATGCAATATTTTTGGTCATATCCAAGGTAGTCATGTCCTCATCATCCTCCCCTTCTTGAAAATAAAGCCGTCCTCGGCGTTGCTTAATCTGAAATGTGGCTAACAAAAGAGACAAGGTGTACATGTTGTATATGTATATGTCATCCATTTTTACTTCCCTTGATTTTTGCATATATGACACTTGAATAGATGAGTAACTTGCATAGTTCATAAAATCTAAAGCCAAAAAATTAGCACAAGAAGTAGAAGTCATGAAAATATTGCAACTCATTTTGCACATATAAGTGAAGCTCTTATTCATTTCAAAAGATTGACAATGTTCATCATTAAACCATCCCAACATTGGTGAATAAACCGTACTTGCATGAAATTTACATGCTACAACATGCTTAAATAAGCAAACATGCAATAAGTCATTCAACACAGAATCATCACCAAGATTAGAGGTCATATCAAAATGATTAAACATTGGTTCTTTTGCATCAATAGTTAATTCAATGGGTGCACTCAAAATTGTTGGTATTTCAGTTGTTTGATCACATGGCAAAGTCAAATTATCAACGTAGTCCTCTAAAATAGGTGGTGTGATCAAAGTAGTGGGTAGCTCATCAGATGGTGCATTCAAATTGACAAGGCATTCATCATTCTCATGTAGAGATGGAAGATCAGTACCTTTGTCATTACCTCTTATGATCAACTCAGATGATGTAGCCACTCTCGGGGGCGATGTGTCACATGGTGGAGGTGATGTAGTCCTGACAACAACGGATGTGGTTGTCATAGTATGCCTAGTAGTTGAAGGAACAATCATATCAACTCTTGGAATGTGCACCGTGCGCTTGTTCTCCTCGTGGCCAACACGTCGTTTTATTTCCTGTTCAGCTTTGCAAGCAAGATGAAACAAATTGATAGAGGCAAAGGTGTCCCGTCTTTCGATGAGAAGGTGGATTTCGCTTTGGTGGAAGTCGACTTTGACGATCCGACTACGAACGTGCGAGGACGTCGCGCCTTAGCAATCGCTAAACCAACTCCGAGAGGTTATTGACCACGCCGGGGCACGATCAACCTGACCACGAGGGTCTGTTTCCTGCGAGCAAACGAAGAACAAGCAAGAAACTAAGATTGCAATCTGGATATTGCGAATATAAGATGAAAGCTTTATTGATCAAGGTGGGGTTCTGTGACGCCTTTGTCTGGTCGTTGAACACAAACGAAGTACGCGAAGTTGCAGCTATGGCGAACTTTTAATCTAAACAAAACCCAAAGTCTAAACGATGCCCTAAGGGCTGTATATATGGAGGAAGAGGGGGGAATTTCGTGGCCCTTGGTGGAGGGGTCCGAAATCAACCCTATCTCTTGTTTCCCCACACATACGGACTCTAAAAATAGCCTATACTTATGTAGTTCGAAATTACATGGGCCTGGCCCAATAATAAGGTGACGCAGCACCTAAAATAGCCTCGGGACGAAATTTATGAAGTGGCATCTTGTATATTTCGTCCAAGGCTTCATGCACCCATTATGGTGGCTTCAAAGTCCTGAAATCCTCACTTGTAACTCCGTTCTTGTTCCCCTTGCGCATGCCATCATCTCCATGCTTGTTCTTGCTCCAATGTTCATCCTTCTCCAAGCTAGGCCCTTCATTTGTAAGCAAAACAAATGTATCCAATTTAGGCAGCATCATATTCTCATGAACATTAGAATCATTACCAAGAAACGAAAGTACCTGGTAATTTAGTTGGCGTGCACGAGCTCTAGTAATTGGTCCAGTATGTATAGCAGCAGGGGCTGTGGGAGTAACAATTGTATTGATGTCCTCATCAGACAAGGCATTCATCATTCTCATGTAGAGATGGAAGATCAGTACCTTTGTCATTACCTCTTATGATCAACTCAGATGATGTAGCCATTCTCGGGGGCGATGTGTCACATGGTGGAGGTGATGTAGTCCTGACAACAACGGATGTGGTTGTCATAGTATGCCTAGTAGTTGAAGGAACAATCATATCAACTCTTGGAATGTGCACCGTGCGCTTGTTCTCCTCGTGGCCAACACGTCGTTTTATTTCCTGTTCAGCTTTGCAAGCAAGATGAAACAAATGGTCCATAGGATAACACTCTTCATGAATTAGTATCTCTTGAATATCACGGTTTAATCCTCCCCAAAATCTATCCATAAAATCATCTTCACTTTCTTCTAAAGAGGAATGCAACAAGGTAGTTTGTAAATCATCATAATATTTTGTTACAGTTTCACTACCTTGTTTTAAGTGTTGCAACTTCTTAATCATGTCACGAGTATAATAAGCAGGGACGAAAGTATGTCGCATGGCAAGTTTCAAATCATCCCAAATAGTAGGTATATAATCAGGGTGTAACCGACAATATTCACTCCACCAAACCAAAGCATAACCAATGAAAGAACCAACCGCAACCTTAACCTTTTTATGTTCATTGAAATTATGGGAAGCAAATATATTTTTTATGTCGAACTCCCATTCAATATATAAAGCAGGTTTAAAACGGCCATTAAATGGTGGTATAGATACATTAACCTGATCATCTGCATTTGGATGTTTGTGCACCTCTCGTGACGGTTGTGGTATATGCAAAGGTGGTGGCACGTCTCCCGCGATCGACAAAGCCCATGAATTGACTCTGGATCCTGTCATGATTAGTAGAACAAGAAACAAAACCCAAAAATAATGTTCCTATAACTACTAGGATGTGGTGGTAAAACGCTCACAGTAAAGCAAATATCAATGTCTTACAAGTTCTTACCATGCAGCAGGCGGTGATCGGCAACCAGCGGTGTCAAGTAACTCCGAATATTGAGTAAAGCGATTGCCAGGGGAGCGTACGTATACACGGTGTAGAAATATGTGGAGCTGGGTTGGCTATATATGGTAGCAAAAGATTAGCAATAATCAATTCAAAGATGCAATGTTGAATAAATGCTCAACGACGGTACTGTGCTGGTCCTAGGCTAGACCGGACTAGAGACGCGAGCCTAGAACACTAATGAGGTCACGGCGTAGCACAACTAGCATCAATGAAGGATACTAAGTAGCTCTTGACAGCAAGATATAAGTGAAGATCACAACGGCAGTGAAGATAATGGTGAAAAACAACTGCCAAGCAGGATATACAACAACTCTCTCTCCAACTTTCCTCTTGAAAAGTTTGAGACAATTTTCTGATAAATTCTTTCAAAGAATGCTACTAACTCAAGCTTTCCAATGCAAAAAGAATCACTCAATTCCGAGTTGATATGAGGAGTCAAAGAATTCTAAAACTGGCCTAAAAAAATTGGAACAAGCTGTGTTCACGAACTTCAGAGGGCAAAAAGACCTATTTAGAAGCCGATTTTGAGGTGTCAAATATTGAACAAGCTTCTGCAACTATTTAGATGCGGCTCGTCGCTAGCTTCAATTTGAGTACTCACGGAGCCAAAACGGACTTCGTATGAGAAAGATACACCTGTTTTACTGAACAGTGCGCAAAACAGATTCCAATCCGAATTCAGGTACGAGATTGATTCTAGATAGATCCGATTTTTTTTCTTCTCTCTTTTTTTTTCTCACGCTTTTTTTTTCTTTTTCTTCTCTCTTTTTCTTTTTTTTCCTCTCTTTTTTTCCTCTATCTTTTTTTTCTCCCTCTTTCCAAGACAAACTAGATAAGATGCAGATTGGATCAGGCGAAGATGTGAATGACCTTAACTATGATTATGACAATGAACAGTGCGTAGCACGTGGTGAAAATTAATGGATGGAATGGTGGACAGCGGAAGGGATAATGATGCAGCTGCGGCGTGACTAATGTGAACAGAACTCGAAACTCTAAAGGAACTAGACACTAAGACCAGCAACTGACACGACGATGCAACCGATAATTCAACTATGCAAGCAATGAATAAAAAATTGCAAAGGCTCAGACTGGCTTGAATAAAGGATGAACAGATCTAACTTTTTTTGTGGCTTTTTCATGGACTGTAGGTATGAATGACATATGCGATCTAAACTAAGAAAAACTGTAAAATCTCACCGAGCAACCTGAAAACAGATACCACTTGATAGAGGCGAGGATGTCCCGATCTTTCGATGAGATGATAACTATCGATTTGGTGGAGACGACTTTGACGATCCGACTACAAACGTGCACGACGTTGCGCCTTAGCAATCGCTAAACCAACTCCGAGAGGTTACTGACGATGCTGGAAGCACGGTCAGCCTGACCACGAAGGTCTATTCCTGCAAGCAATCGAAGAACGAGCAAGAATATGATAAAGCAATCTGAATATTGCAAATATATATGAAGTATTGATAATGGTGGGGATCCGTAAGCGGTCTTGGTCTGGTCGTTGGACACAAACGAAGTACACGAAGTTGCAATGGCTAACTTTTAACTAAACAAATCCCAAGGAAAAGCTACTAGATGGATCTACTTATATAGGAGCAAGGGGTGGCGGCCAAGGAGGTGGGAGGACGTCCCAAGGCAGCCTAAAACTAAATCTAGGTCGTACAAGGCCAATGGGCCCAAGTGGAGGTGATGTAACACCTTTGGACTTGTAGTTTGACTCGGATTCTGCTGCAGCACCAGATTGTTTCGTCCACAACTCAACGCTCCGGACGAATTTGAAGGTGATTCCAATTGGGTTGGAAAGTGCACGAAATCTAGTTTCCAACAAAAAAAGAATCACCCAATTCGGAGTCCGTATGAAAAAAACTTGTGTGCGTTTTGAGTCAGGTGTGTCTGTGCAGTCCGAATCTGAATCCAGAACATGAGAGACTTGGACTCTATATTCTCTTGGGCCAAAAGTGACGTGAGAGAACTTTTTGGACAGCAAATAAACATCTCTTTCTTCCTTATCTTCATATGTGGATTGTACAAATGTCCCATACACCTGCAATTAGACAAAACACAAAAGTGTGTGAAGTATTTTTGTTCTGGATAACATAAATAGATTATTGAATAGTTTGCACTAGAAATCACCTGACAAATATGCATATATGCAATATTTTTGGTCATATCCAAGGTAGTCATGTCCTCATCACAATGTTGGGATGGTTTAATGATGAACATTGTCAATCTTTTGAAATGAATAAGAGCTTCACTTATATGTGCAAACTGAGTTGCAATATTTTCATGCCTTCTACTTCTTGTGCTAATTTTTTGGCTTTAGATTCTATGAACTATGCAAGTTACTCATCTATTCATGTGTCATATATGCAAAAATCAAGGGAAGTAAAAATGGATGACATATACATATACAACATCTACACCTTGTCTCTTTTGTTAGCCACATTTCAGATTAAGCAACGCCGAGGACGGCTTTATTTTCAAGAAGGGGAGGCTGATGAGGACATGACTACCTTGGATATGACCAAAAATATTGCATATATGCATATTTGTCAGGTGATTTCTAGTGCAAACTATTCAATAATCTATTTATGTTATCCAGAACAAAAATACTTCACACGCTTTTGTGTTTTGTCTAATTGCAGGTGTATGGGACATTTGTACAATCCACATATTAAGATAAGGAAGAAAGAGATGTTTATTTGCTGTCCAAAAAGTTCTCTCACGTCACTTTTGGCCCAATAGAAGATAGAGTCCAAGTCTCTCACGTTCTGGATTCAGATTCGTACTGCACAGACATACCTGACTCAAAACGCACACAAGTTTTTCATACGGACTCCGAATTGGGTGATTCGTTTTTTGTTGGAAACTAGATTTCGTGCACTTTCCAAACCAATTGGAATCACCTTCAAATTCGTCCGGAGCGTTGAGTTGTGGACGAAACAATCTGATGCTGCAGCAGAATCCGAGTCAAACTACAAGTCCAAAGGTGTTACATCACCTCCACTTGGGCCCATTGGCCTTGTACGACCTAGATTTAGTTTTAGGCTGCCTTGGGACGTCCTCCCACCTCCTTGGCCGCCACCCCTTTCTCCTATATAAGTAGATCCATCTAGTAGCTTTTCCTTGGGATTTGTTTAGCTAAAAGTTAGCCATTGCAACTTCGTGTACTTCGTTTGTGTCCAACGACCAGACCAAGACCGCTTACGGATCCCCACCATTATCAATACTTCATATATATTTGCAATATTCAGATTGCTTTATCATATTCTTGCTCGTTCTTCGATTGCTTGCAGGAATAGACCTTCGTGGTCAAGCTGACCGTGCTTGCAGCATCGTCAGTAACCTTAGGAGATTGGTTTAGCGATTGCTAAGGCGCAACGTCGTGCACGTTTGTAGTCGGATTGTCAAAGTCGTCTCCACCAAATCGATAGTTATCATCTCATCGAAAGATTGGGACCCTCGCCTCTATCATATACGCCTAAGTCAGGCAAGGCCGACTCCTCGCATGAAGCATAAAAAGTCTTTAAGGACTTGAGACCTCTCGAACAGCGACCAACTCTCGCCTTATCATGACAGTCAGTTTTCGGCTTTCTCTACTGAGGTGCTCGTCCAGAAGAACCAGGACACAATCGCAGTAGTTCTCCCAGTGCTACCTTAGCCGATATAGCGGAACGTAAGGTACCAAAACATGGGAGCCGGGCAAACCCAACTATTGACCCAAGACATGATTCGGAGCTGATGCATATAATGCTATAAGTTCGGGGTGCCGCACTGTCGAAAGTGTTCTGACTTCTCACGCCGTATTATGGGGTAAACGAAAGCCCCTGGCGTACTGACCGTACCGGAATGTACGGGTGCAAGTTGTCGTAAATGAACATATAAGAACAAAGGGATGGATAATGCAATAATAGACTAATGTTATGCATTGTTATTTAAATAATACATCGAAGCATACTGATACAAGTAGTGCAATAAGCAAAAAAATAGGACTATTTGACATGTCCTATCCAAGGGCAAGCTGCGTATGGGTAGTAAAAAGCGGGTATATCGATTGTTATTAGAGACCACCTGGGGGTTCCCTTGTACGTCTTAGCTTCTTGCCTCGTTGGTTGTTCCTTCCCGTAATGTGTCCGACAATCATACTGCCAAAAAGGGCTTCCAGAGAGTAAGGTCTTGAAAGAGAAAAATTATAAAGATATGCAACCCCTAGGGCGGTTAAGCCGCATTGCGGGAGTGCCCTGATCGTGCCCCCGCCTATGCCCATGGTATTTTCAGTGCGTAATTATGTACGCACGGCACAAATTTCGTCGCTTGACTGGGACTGGGACGGGGGCCGAATTGCTAGGCGAGCTCTGAACGTGCCAGGCGATCCTATTGCAGGTTACTCTGGACTGGCTTGGCAGTGTCCGGGGGCTGTATCGCCGAATTGGCGGTTTGCCTTAAAAGGCTGCTTTGTGCTTCTGCTGCGAGGGCCGCAGTGTGCTCTTCCGTGCGGAGCAAGCGTTCTATGTTTCCATTGACTGTTATGACCCCCCCTAGGTCCTGGCATCTTGAGCTTGAGGTATGCGTAATGCGGTACCGCATTGAATTTTGCAAATGCGGTTCGCCCGAGTAGTGCGTGATAGCCACTGCAGAACGGGACGATATCGAAGATTAACTCCTCGCTTCGGAAATTGTTCGGGGATTCGAACCACTTCCAGTGTGACTGAGTCCGTGCAATGGGCCTCTACACCTGGGATGATGCCCTTAAAGGTGGTTTTGGTGGGTTTGATCCTCGAGGGATCTATACCCATTTTGCGCATTGTATCCTGATAGAGCAGGTTCAGGATGCTGCCGCCGTCCATAAGGACTCGAGTGAGGTGAAATCCATCGATGATGGGGTCTAGGACCAATGCGGCGGATCCGCCATGACGGATACTAGTGGGGTGGTCCCTGCGATCGAAGGTGATCGGACAAGAGGACCATGGGTTGAACTTTGGGGCGACGGGCTCCATCGCATAGACGTCCCTTAGTGCACGCTTCCGTTCCCTCTTGGGAATGTGGGTTGCGTATATTATGTTCACCGTCTTCACTTGTGGGGGGAACCTCTTCTGTCCTCCCGTGTTCGGCGGCCGGGGCTCCTCCTCGTCATCACTATGCAGCCCCTTGTCCTTGTTTTCACATTCAACTTGCTAGCCTGGTTGAACACCCAGCATTCTCTGTTGGTGTGATTGGCTGGCTTATCGGGGGTGCCATGGATTTGACACGAGCGATCAAGTATGCGATCCAAACTGGACGGGCCCGGAGTACTTCTTTTGAATGGCTTTTTCTGCTGACCGGATCTAGAGCCTCTGAATCCAGCATTGACTGCCGTATCATCGGCGCTATCGCCGTTGTTGCGGCGCTTGTGTCTGTTACGGCGTGGTCTGCCGTTGGCATCTTTGGTATCTGAAGTGCCCGGATTCCTTGATGTGTTGTTGCTGCGAGCCAGCCAGCTATCCTCGCCCGCGCAAAAGTGGGTCATGAGTGTCGTGAGGGCTGCCATAGACTTCGACTTCTCCTGTCCGAGGTGCCGGTCGAGTCACTCGTCACGGATGTTATGCTTGAATGCCGCTGATAGAGGCGAGGGTGTCCCGATCTTTCGATGAGATGATAACTATCGATTTGGTGGAGACGACTTTTACGATCCGACTACAAACGTGCACGACGTTGCGCCTTAGCAATCGCTAAGCCAATCTCCTGAGGTTACTGACGATGCCGGAAGCACGGTCAGCCTGACCACGAAGGTCTATTCCTGCAAGCAATCGAAGAACGAGCAAGAATATGATAAAGCAATCTGAATATTGCAAATATATATGAAGTATTGATAATGGTGGGGATCCGGAAGCGGTCTTGGTCTGGTCGTTGGACACAAACGAAGTACACGAAGTTGCAATGGCTAACTTTTAACTAAACAAATCCCAAGGAAAAGCTACAAGATGGATCTACTTATATAGGAGCAAGGGGTGGCGGCCAAGGAGGTGGGAGGACGTCCCAAGGCAGCCTAAAACTAAATCTAGGTCGTACAAGGCCAATGGGCCCAAGTGGAGGTGATGTAACACCTTTGGACTTGTAGTTTGACTCGGATTCTGCTGCAGCATCAGATTGTTTCATCCACAACTCAACGCTCCGGACGAATTTGAAGGTGATTCCAATTGGGTTGGAAAGTGCACGAAATCTAGTTTCCAACAAAAAAAGAATCACCCAATTCGGAGTCCGTATGAAAAACTTGTGTGCGTTTTGAGTCAGGTATGTCTGTGCAGTCCGACTCTGAATCCAGAACATGAGAGACTTGGACTCTATCTTCTCTTGGGCCAAAAGTGACGTGAGAGAACTTTTTGGACAGCAAATAAACATCTCTTTCTTCCTTATCTTCATATGTGGATTGTACAAATGTCCCATACAACTGCAATTAGACAAAACACAAAAGTGTGTGAAGTATTTTTGTTCTGGATAACATAAATAGATTATTGAATAGTTTGCACTAGAAATCACCTGACAAATATGCATATATGCAATATTTTTGGTCATATCCAAGGTAGTCATGTCCTCATCATCCTCCCCTTCTTGAAAATAAAGCCGTCCTCGGCGTTGCTTAATCTGAAATGTGGCTAACAAAAGAGACAAGGTGTACATGTTCTATATGTATATGTCATCCATTTTTACTTCCCTTGATTTTTGCATATATGACACATGAATAGATGAGTAACTTGCATATTTCATAAAATCTAAAGCCAAAAAATTAGCACAAGAAGTAGAAGGCATGAAAATATTGCAACTCAGATTGCACATATAAGTGAAGCTCTTATTCATTTCAAAAGATTGACAATGTTCATCATTAAACCATCCCAACATTGGTGAATAAACCTTACTTGCATCAAATTTACATGCTACAACATGCTTAAATAAGCAAACATGCAATAAGTCATTCAACACAGAATCATCACCAAGATTAGAGGTCATATCAAAATGATTAAACATTGGTTCTTTTGCATCAATAGTTAATTCAATGGGTGCACTCAAAATTGTTGGTATTTCAGTTGTTTGATCACATGGCAAAGTCAAATTATCAACGTAGTCCTCTAAAATAGGTGGTGTGATCAAAGTAATGGGTAGCTCATCAGATGGTGCATTCAAATTGACAAGGCATTCATCATTCTCATGTAGAGATGGAAGATCAGTACCTTTGTCATTACCTCTTATGATCAACTCAGATGATGTAGCCACTCTCGGGGGCGATGTGTCACATGGTGGAGGTGATGTAGTCCTGACAACAACGGATGTGGTTGTCATAGTATGCCTAGTAGTTGAAGGAACAATCATATCAACTCTTGGAATGTGCACCGTGCGCTTGTTCTCCTCGTGGCCAACACGTCGTTTTATTTCCTGTTCAGCTTTGCAAGCAAGATGAAACAAATGGTCCATAGGATAACACTCTTCATGAATTAGTATCTCTTGAATATCACGGTTTAATCCTCCCCAAAATCTATCCATAAAATCATCTTCACTTTCTTCTAAAGAGGAATGCAACAAGGTAGTTTGTAAATCATCATAATATTATGTTACAGTTTCACTACCTTGTTTTAAGTGTTGCAACTTCTTAATCATGTCACGAGTATAATAAGCAGGGACGAAAGTATGTCGCATGGCAAGTTTCAAATCATCCCAAGTAGTAGGTATATAATCAGGGTGTAACCGACAATATTCACTCCACCAAACCAAAGCATAACCAGTGAAAGAACCAACCGCAACCTTAACCTTTTTATGTTCATCGAAATTAGGGGAAGCAAATATATTTTTTATGTCGAATTCCCATTCAATATATAAAGCAGGTTTAAAACGGCCATTAAATGGTGGTATAGATACATTAACCTGATCATGTGCATTTGGATGTTTGTGCACCTCTCGTGACGGTTGTGGTATTTGCAAAGGTGGTGGCACGTCTCCCGCGATCGACAAAGCCCATGAATTGACTCTGGATCCTGTCATGATTAGTAGAACAAGAAACAAAACCCAAAAATAATGTTCCTATAACTACTAGGATGTGGTGGTAAAACGCTCACAGTAAAGCAAATATCAATGTCTTACAAGTTCTTACCATGCAGCAGGCGGTGATCGGCAACCAGCGGTGTCAAGTAACTCCGAATATTGAGTAAAGCGATTGCCAGGGGAGCGTACGTATACACGGTGTAGAAATATGTGGAGCTGGGTTGGCTATATATGGTAGCAAAAGATTAGCAATAATCAATTCAAAGATGCAATGTTGAATAAACGCTCAACGACGGTACTGTGCTGGTCCTAGGCTAGACCGGACTAGAGACGCGAGCCTAGAACACTAATAAGGTCATGGCGTAGCACAACTAGCATCAATGAAGGATAGTAAGTAGCTCTTGACAGCAAGATATAAGTGAAGATCACAACGGCAGTGAAGATAATGATGAAAAACAACTGCCAAGCAGGATATACAACAACTCTCTCTCCAACTTTCCTCTTGAAAAGTTTGAGACAATTTTCTGATAAATTCTTTCAAAGAATGCTACTAACTCAAGCTTTCCAATGCAAAAAGAATCACTCAATTCTGAGTTGATATGAGGAGTCAAAGAATTCTAAAACTGGCCTGAAAAATTGGAACAAGTTGTGTTCACGAACTTCGGAGGGCAAAAAGACCTATTTATAAGCCGATTTTGAGGTGTCAAATATTGAACTAGCTTCTGCAACTATTTAGATGCGGCTCGTTGCTAGCTTCAATTTGAGTACTCACGGAGCCAAAACGGACTTCGTATGAGGAAGATACACCTGTTTTACTGAACAGTGCGCAAAATAGATTCCAATCCGAATTCAGGTACGAGATTGATTCTAGATAGATCCAATTTTTTTTTCTTCTCTCTTTTTTTTCTCACGCTTTTTTTTCTTTTTCTTCTCTCTCTTTTTCTCTTTTTTTTTCTTTCCTTTTTTCTCTTTTTTTTCTTTATCTTCTTTTTCTCCCTCTTTCCAAGACAAACTAGATAAGATGCAGATTCGATCAGGCGAAGATGTGAGTGACCTCAACTATGATTATGACAATAAACAGTGCGTAGCACATGGTGGAAATTGGTGGATGGGATGGTGGACAGCGGATGGGATAATGATGCAGCAGCTGCGTGACTAATGTGAACAGAACTCGAAACTCTAAAGGAACTAGACACTAAGACCAGCAACTCGACACGGCGATGCAACCGATAATTCAATAATGCAAACAATGAAAAGAAAATTGCAAAGGCTCAGTCTGGCTAGGACAAAGGATGAATAGATCTAACTTTTGTTTTGTGGCTTTTTCTTGGACAATAGGTAAGAAAATAAATCTAATCTAGGAAAAACTGGAAATTCTCACCGAGCAACCTGAAAACTGATACCACTTGATAGAGGCGGGGTGTCCCGATCTTTCGATGAGATGATAACTAACGATTTGGTGGAGACGACTTTGACGATCCGACTACAAACGTACACGACATTGCGCCTTAGCAATCGCTAAACCAACTCCGAGAGGTTATTGACCACGCCGGAGCACAATCAACCTGACCACGAAGGTCTATTCCTGCAAGCAATCGAAGAACAAGCAAGAATATGATAAAAGCAATCTGAATATTGCGAGTATATATGAAGTATTGATAAAGGTGGGGATCCGTAAGCGGTCTTGGTCTGGTCGTTGGACACAAACGAAGTACACGAAGTTGCAATGGCTAACTTTTAACTAAACAAATCCCAAGGAAAAGCTACTAGATGGATCTACTTATATAGGAGCAAGGGGTGGCGGCCAAGGAGGTGGGAGGACGTCCCAAGGCAGCCTAAAACTAAATCTAGGTCGTACAAGGCCAATGGGCCCAAGTGGAGGTGATGTAACACCTTTGGACTTGTAGTTTGACTCGGATTCTGCTGCAGCATCAGATTGTTTCGTCCACAACTCAACGCTCCGGACGAATTTGAAGGTGATTCCAATTGGGTTGGAAAGTGCACGAAATCTAGTTTCCAACAAAAAAAGAATCACCCAATTCAGAGTCCGTATGAAAAACTTGTGTGCGTTTTGAGTCAGGTATGTCTGTGCAGTCCGAATCTGAATCCAGAACGTGAGAGACTTGGACTCTATCTTCTCTTGGGCCAAAAGTGACGTGAGAGAACTTTTTGAACAGCAAATAAACATCTCTTTCTTCCTTATCTTCATATGTGGATTGTACAAATGTCCCATACACCTGCAATTAGACAAAACACAAAAGTGTGTGAAGTATTTTTGTTCTGGATAACATAAATAGATTATTGAATAGTTTGCACTAGAAATCACCTGACAAATATGCATATATGCAATATTTTTGGTCATATCCAAGGTAGTCATGTCCTCATCATCCTCCCCTTCTTGAAAATAAAGCCGTCCTCGGCGTTGCTTAATCTGAAATGTGGCTAACAAAAGAGACAAGGTGTACATGTTGTATATGTATATGTCATCCATTTTTACTTCCCTTGATTTTTGCATATATAACACATGAATAGATGAGTAACTTGCATAGTTCATAAAATCTAATGCCAAAAAATTAGCACAAGTAGAAGGCATGAAAATATTGCAACTCAGTTTGCACATATAAGTGAAGCACTTATTCATTTCAAAATATTGACAATGTTCATCATTAAACCATCCCAACATTGGTAAATAAACCTTACTTGCATCAAATTTACATGCTACAACATGCTTAAATAAGCAAACATGCAATAAGTCATTTAACACAGAATCATCACCAAGATTAGAGGTCATATCAAAATGATTAAACATTGGTTCTTTTGCATCAATAGTTAATTCAATGGGTGCACTCGAAATTGTTGGTATTTCAGTTGTTTGATCACATGGCAAAGTCAAATTATCAACGTAGTCCTCTAAAATAGGTGGTGTGATCAAAGTAGTGGGTAGCTCATCAGATGGTACATTCAAATTGACAAGGCATTCATCATTCTTATGTAGAGATGGAAGATCAGTACCTTTGTCATTACCTCTTATGATCAACTCAGATGATGTAGCCACTCTCGGGGGCGATGTGTCACATGGTGGACGTGATGTAGTCCTGACAACAACGGATGTGGTTGTCATAGTATGCCTAGTAATTGAAGGAACAATCATATCAACTCTTGGAATGTGCACCGTGCGCTTGTTCTCCTCGTGGCCAACACGTCGTTTTATTTCCTGTTCAGCTTTGCAAGCAAGATGAAACAAATGGTCCATAGGATAACACTCTTCATGAATTAGTATCTCTTGAATATCACGGTTTAATCCTCCCCAAAATCTATCCATAAAATCATCTTCACTTTCTTCTAAAGAGGAATGCAACAAGGTAGTTTGTAAATCATCATAATATTTTGTTACAGTTTCACTACCTTGTTTTAAGCGTTGCAACTTCTTAATCATGTCACGAGTATAATAAGCAGGGACGAAAGTATGTCGCATGGCAAGTTTCAAATCATCCCAAGTAGTAGGTATATAATCAGGGTGTAACCGACAATATTCACTCCACCAAACCAAAGCATAACCAGTGAAAGAACCAACCGCAACCTTAACCTTTTTATGTTCATCGAAATTATGGGAAGCAAATATATTTTTTATGTCGAACTCCCATTCAATATATAAAGCAGGTTTAAAACGGCCATTAAATGGTGGTATAGATACATTAACCTGATCATCTGCATTTGGATGTTTGTGCACCTCTCGTGACGGTTGTGGTATTTGCAAAGATGGTGGCACGTCTCCCGCGATCAACAAAGCCCATGAATTGACTCTGGATCCTGTCATGATTGGTAGAACAAGAAACAAAACCCAAAAATAATGTTCCTATAACTACTAGGATGTGGTGGTAAAACGCTCACAGTAAAGCAAATATCAATGTCTTACAAGTTCTTACCATGCAGCAGGCGGTGATCGGCAACCAGCGGTGTCAAGTAACTCCGAATATTGAGTAAAGCGATTGCCAGGGGAGCGTACGTATACACGGTGTAGAAATATGTGGAGCTGGGTTGGCTATATATGGTAGCAAAAGATTAGCAATAATCAATTCAAAGCTGCAATGTTGAATAAACGCTCAACGACGGTACTGTGCTGGTCCTAGGCTAGACCGGACTAGAGACGCGAGCCTAGAACACTAATGAGGTCACGGCGTAGCACAACTAGCATCAATGAAGGATACTAAGTAGCTCTTGACAGCAAGATATAAGTGAAGATCACAACGGCAGTGAAGATAATGATGAAAAACAACTGCCAAGCAGGATATACAACAACTCTCTCTTCAACTTTCCTCTTCAAAAGTTTGAGACAATTTTCTGATAAATTCTTTCAAAGAATGCTACTAACTCAAGCTTTCCAATGCAAAAAGAATCACTCAATTCCTAGTTGCTATGAGGAGTCAAAGAATTCTAAAACTGGCCTAAAAAATTGGAACAAGCTGTGTTCACGAACTTCGGAGGGCAAAAAGACCTATTTAGAAGCCTATTTTAGGTGTCAAATATTGAACTAGCTTTTACAACTATTTAGATGCGGCTCGTCGCTATCTTCAATTTGAGTACTCACAGAGCCAAAACGGACTTTGTATGAGGAAGATACACCTGTTTTACTGAACAGTGCGCAAAACAGATTCCAATCCGAATTCAGGTACGAGATTGATTCTAGATAGATCCAATTTTTTTTTTCTCTTTTTTTTTCTCACGCTTTTTTTCTTTTTCTTCTCCCTCTTTTTTTTCCTTTATATTCTATTTTTTCTCTCCCTCTTTCCAAAACAAACTAGATAAGATGTAGATTGGATCAAGCGAAGATGGGAACGATCTCAACTATGATTATGACAATGAACGGTGGGTAGCACGTGGAGGAAATTGATGTATGGGTGGTGGACAGCGGAAGGGATAACAATGCAGCGGCGACGTGACTAATGTGAACAGAACTCGAAACTCTAAACGACCTAGACACTAAGACCAGCAACTCAACACGACGATGCAACCGATAATTCAACTATGCAAGCAATGAAAAGAAAATTGCAAAGGCTCAGACTGGCTTGGACAAAGGATGAATAGATCTAACTCTTTTTTGTGGATTTTTCTTGGACAATAGGTATGAAAATAAATCTAATCTAGGAAAACTGGAAATTCTCACCGAGCAACCTGAAAACTGATACCACTTGATAGAGGCGAGGGTGTCCCGATCTTTCGATGAGATGATAACTATCGATTTGGTGGAGACGACTTTGACGATCCGACTACAAACGTGCACGACGTTGCGCCTTAGCAATCGCTAAACCAATCTCCTGAGGTTACTAACGATGCCGGAAGCACGGTCAGCCTGACCACGAAGGTCTATTCCTGCAAGCAATCGAAGAACGAGCAAGAATATGATAAAGCAATCTGAATATTGCAAATATATATGAAGTATTGATAATGGTGGGGATCCGGAAGCGGTCTTGGTCTGGTCGTTGGACACAAACGAAGTACACGAAGTTGCAATGGCTAACTTTTAACTAAACAAATCCCAAGGAAAAGCTACAAGATGGGTCTACTTATATAGGAGCAAGGGGTGGCGGCCAAGGAGGTGGGAGGACGTCCCAAGGCAGCCTAAAACTAAATCTAGGTCGTACAAGGCCAATGGGCCCAAGTGGAGGTGATGTAACACCTTTGGACTTGTAGTTTGACTCGGATTCTGCTGCAGCATCAGATTGTTTCGTCCACAACTCAACGCTCCGGACGAATTTGAAGGTGATTCCAATTGGGTTGGAAAGTGCACGAAATCTAGTTTCCAACAAAAAAAGAATCACCCAATTCGGAGTCCGTATGAAAAACTTGTGTGCGTTTTGAGTCAGGTATGTCTGTGTAGTCCGAATCTGAATCCAGAACGTGAGAGACTTGGACTCTATCTTCTCTTGGGCCAAAAGTGACGTGAGAGAACTTTTTGGACAGCAAATAAACATCTCTTTCTTCCTTATCTTCATATGTGGATTGTACAAATGTCCCATACACCTGCAATTAGACAAAACACAAAAGTGTGTGAAGTATTTTTGTTCTGGATAACATAAATAGATTATTGAATAGTTTGCACTAGAAATCACCTGACAAATATGCATATATGCAATATTTTTGGTCATATCCAAGGTAGTCATGTCCTCATCAGCCGCTAAGGCCTCTGCATTCGGACAGTCGACAATTTGGTTTTTCTTAGTTAGGAGTTGTGTCCAGAATTGCCTGGCCGATTCCCCTGGCTGCTTAGTTATATGGCTCAAGTCATCAACATCCGATGGTCGCACATAAGTGCACTGGAAGTTGTCATGGAATGCGTCTTCCAAATCCTCCCAACTATCGACGGAGTATGCTGGCAAGCTATTCAGCCAACCGAGCTAGTCCTTTGAGTTTCAGTGGGAGGTACTTGATGGCATGCAGATCATCACCGCGAGCCATGTGGATGTGAAGGAGGAAATCATCAATCCATACAGCGGGATCTGTTGTACCATCATACGATTCGATATTTACGGGTTTAAAACCCTCTAGGAATTCGTGATCCATAACTTCATCAGTGAAGCATAGGGGGTGTGCGGCGCCTCTGTGCCGGGCTATATCATGACGCAGTTCATATGAGTCTTATCTGCTGTATTCGACCCGGCCGTATTTAATTTTAGTGTATCCGGCGTGACGGTCATCGTCCCGCGTTGGCGCGTGCCCCCGTGACCCGTATATTGACCTTGCATGTTTTGCCCTGCTTTCCAATATGTCTCGCAGGTTCCATGTGTTGCCCCAGGCCTTGGTATTTTTTTGAGTGGCGGCGGGGTGCAGGCTGAACTTCAGGCTGAAACGCCTCTCTGGCTCGGCCATGAGGTGGCCGGTCAGCCGCATCGTACACTGGTGATGTAGGTTTCAATTCTTCCTCCTCGAGTCGGGGTAGCGACCTGCACTTTGGGTAACTCTTGGAGGGGCGCTCGAGTTCGTATTCCTCGGCCGCAAGGACTTCGGTCCATCTGTCTGCTAGCAAATCTTGGTCAGCTCGAAGCTGTTGTTGCTTTTTCTTCAAGCTATTTGCTGTGGCTATAAGCCGACACTTGAAGCGCTCCTTCTCGACGGGATCCTCAGGCACGATAAATTCTTCGTCGCCGAGGCTCACCTCGTCTTCGAAGAGAGGCATGTAATTGTCCTCCTCCGATTCTCTATCCGCTGCCCGCTCTGGAGGGCTAGCTTGTTCACCCTCCCGCTCTAAAAAGTGCTGGAGGGGATTGTTGTCGTCTTCGACACTATCCGGAGTGTTATTGTCTCTTGTGCCGGTATCACTACTTTTGCTATGCCGGGACTTAGAGCGGCGCCGCTGACGTCGGCGCTTGGGTTGCTTCTTGGAGGGGTCATCCCCCGCTGTCTCATCGCCATTGCCTTCTTTGGGGGTGTCCACCATGCATATATCATATGATGAGGTGGCGGTCCAGCGCCCTGTGGGTGGTGGTTCCTGTTCGTCTCCTGCATTGTCGTCCATACCGTTGATGTCTTCGGAGTCGAAGTCGAGCATGTCGGTTAAATCGTCGATAGTGGCTACTAAGTGGGTGGTGGGTGGGGAGCGAATTTCTTCGTCGTCCGCATCCCATTCTAGCCGGACATAGTTCGGCCAAGGTTCTCCTAACAAGGAGAGATGCCTTAATGAATTTAGCACGTCGCTGAAAGGTGAGTGCTGAAAGATATCCGCGGAGGTGAACTCCATGATCGGCGCCCAATCGGATTCGATAGGCACGGACGCAGGCGGCGCGGAGTCCGTGGCCGGAGACGAATCTAGTGGTTCAGCAACACGGCTCTCGTAAGGGGTGAAGTCAGTATCCGGCTCCATCGCCACTGAGAGTGCGGCCTCCATGGCGGGGTCTATCCCCCCGTCCTCGGATGGCGCGATTTGCTCCGGATTGAGGGTCGGAGTAGTTGCGGGTGTGATCTCCCGAACACTGTCCGATGACAGAGTTACGTCATGCTCGTCGTGATTGTGCGGCGCACCTGACATGGGCCCGAATCTGTCGAAGATCAAGTCCCCGCGGATGTCGGCAGTGTAGTTTAAGTTTCCGAACCTGACCTGATGGCTAGGGGCGTAGCTCTCGATCTGCTCCAGATGGCCAAGCGAGTTGGCCCGCAGTGCGAAGCCGCCGAATACGAAGATCTGTCCAGGGAGGAAAACCTCAACCTGGACCGCATTGTTACCGATGATCGAAGGAGCCATCAAACCTTATGGTGACGGCACAGTGGAACTCTCAATGAAAGCACCAATGTCGGTGTCAAAACCGGCGGATCTCGGGTAGGGGGTCCTGAACTGTGCGTCTGTGGCGGATGGTAACAGGAGGCGGGGGACACGATGTTTACCAAGGTTCGGGCCTTCTCGATGGAGGTAATACCCTACTTCCTGCTTGATTGATCTTGATGATATGAGTATTACAAGAGTTGATCTACCATGAGATCGGAGAGGTTAAACCCTAGAAGCTAGCCTATGGTATAATTGTTGTTCTACGGACTAAAACCCTCCGGTTTATATAGACACCGGAGGGGGCTAGGGTTACACAGAGTCGGTTACAAGGAAGGAGATCTACATATCCGTATTGCCAAGCTTGCCTTCCACGCCAAGGAGAGTCCCATCCGGACACAGGGCGAAGTCTTCAATCTTGTATCTTCATAGTCCAACAGTCCGTCCAAAGGATATAGTTCGTCTGTTCGGAGACCCCCTAATCCATGACTCCCTCAATCACACTTGCTGAACTTGGCGTATAGCTGATGTTCTCTGAGCCTCCCAAGTACTAAATGCAAATGCTCTTTATGCTCCTCTTCATTCTTCGAGTAGACCAAAATATCATCAATGAACACCACGATGAGCTTATCCAAAAACTCCATAAACACCTTGTTCATCATGTTCATAAAATAGGCAGGTGCGTTAGTCAGGCCAAATGACATAATGGTATACTCATATAGCATGTACCTCGTGGTAAAAGCTGTCTTAGGTATATCCTGCTCTCGAATCTTCAGTTGGTGGTACCCTGATCACATATCGATCTTGGAAAACACCTTAGCTCCTTGCAGCTGATCAAACAAATCATTGATCATTGGCAGTGGGTACTTGTTCTTGATCGTCACCTCATTCAATCCTCGATAATCAACAACCATCCTCAACGATCCATCCTTCTTCTCCACTAGAAGTACCGGTGATCCCCAAGGTGACGAGCTTGGGTGAATATATCCTTTATCCAGTAACTCCTTAATCAGCTTCTTAATTTCCTCTAAATCCTTTGCGGGCATCCTGTACGGTCTCTTAGATATTGGCCCTGTGCCTGGCAAAAGCTCGATCAAAAACTCGATGTCTCTATCCGGTGGCATGCCTGGAAACTCTTCTGGAAATACATCCGAGAAATCTCTCACCACTGGTACTTCCTCGTGTACAACTCCTGATAAGGAATTTACTTGAGTCCTAATCAGCTCATGTCGGGATACATACTTGATCCTTCCTTCTGGGGTGGTGAGCAAAGTTGACTTACTGGCGCAATCGATTTTTCCTCCATACATCGATAGCCAATCCGTACCCAGAATCACATCTTAACCTTACGACTCTAAAATTATCAGATCTGAGGGGAAAACATGCCTACCTATGGTCAATGACAGCTGAAAACATCCTTGGCTTTCCATATACTCTGCTCCTGGTGAGCTCACTAACATAGGTGTATTAAGAACTTTGGTGGGCAGCTTATACTATCCACAAATCCCCTTGATATGTATGAATGCGATGCACAAATATCAAAAATAACCACTGCAGTAAATGACTTAACCAAAAACTTACCTATTACTGCATCTGGTTGGGCTTCAACCTCCTCCACGTTAACGTGGTTCACTTGTCCCCTGTTGAAAGGGTTGGGCTTCTTTCCAAACTTCCATTGCCGTTTCCATTCTTAGCTTCAGGACATTCATTGGCATAATGTCCAGTCTTTTGGCACTTGTAGGCTTAGATCTTTCTTGGCGGGCGTTGCTAGATTGGAACGGTTCTGTCCATTGCTTCCTCCAGTACCATTCTCATTCTTGGAGCTACTATGGTTGTGTGAACTTTCTCCATTGTGAGTGTGGCCTCCATGGTTATGGACAAGTCCTCCAGAGTTCGGGGTAAAACGGGGTCTCTGCTGAGCTCTAGAATTATACTTCCCTTGTGCATACTTCCTCTTGCGGTTGTCAATCTGCTGCTGCTTCCCTTCAATCATGAGAGCTCTATCTACCAACTCCTGGTAGTTATTGAAATTTGCCACCATCTATCGCATGCTCAGCTCATCATTCAGTCCTTCCAGAAACTTCTCCTACTTTGCTGCATCTGTAGCGACGTCATCTAGGGCATAACGTGCTAGCTTACTAAAGTCATCCACATATTGGCCAATGGTGCGTCGTCCTTGGCGTAAGTTGTGGAACTCACGCTTCTTCATGGCCATAGCTCCTGCTGATACATGGGCAGTGCGAAAGGCCTGCTAGAACTGGTCGCATGTAACATTGGCTATAGGAAAAGTGGCTGTGTAATTCTCCCACCATGAGGCCGCTGGTCCATCCAATTGGTGCGCGACAAAACGCACCTTCTCATTATCTGTACCTCCTGCAGTGGTTAACTCCCTTCCAATCCTGCGGATCCAATCATCTACATCTATCGGCTCAGTGCTGCTGGAAAACACCGGCGGCTGCAACCTCAGAAAACGGGGTAAGTTGTCAACTAGGGGTGGTGGTGGTGGGTTGTTATTGTTGTTGTTGTTGCCTTGGTTCTGAACTAATAACTGCATCAAGGCATTCTGCTGCTGGATCAACTGAGTGAGCTCCGGTGCAAAGGTAAATCCGGGGTCACGTCTCTGAGGCATCTGAGGGTTTAGAGGGAAGAGAATAGAATAGAATGAGGTCTAGTGAGAAAACACTACCCATATGCACATGCGACAAACACAATCATATCACTTCAATCAATTCAAACAAGGGCATACAATCGGTCTAACTATCATTACAAAGTGCTCGGACTAATCTATATACATGGGGGAATACTACTACTGATATGGTGGTCGACTAGAAAAATTGATCGGTGGAAGACTCCATAATATCTGCTCCAGCTTCATCAACATAGTCATCATCGCTATCGTAGGGGCCCGAGTCGGTGTCGTCGATGATGATGTAGTTCTTCGGGAAAGTAGAATTGTCGTCTTCTCCTCTTGGCACGGGGTCTCCCATGAATACTCCTAGCTTCCTTGTCATATCATCATCCATCTCCACTAGCATCTTCATTTCCTCCTGGTATCCATCGCGTGTAGACTTGAGTTCTTCCTCCAGCTCCGTGATCCTGGTCATCGCCATCTTCAGATCTATCATGCCTGCGCACATCTGGTTCTCCTGGCGACGAATGTGCTGGTTTAACTCTTGGATGAAAGCTGTAATGGATCTATCCTTCCTAGTGCTGATCATCTCCCATTGCTCATCTCGGCGCCCACAAATCTAGTAGATAGTATCCTTGAGATACTTGTGGTAAACATCTCCAATGCGTCCCATGGTGATGCGGGCTGCCATACTCTTTCCTAGACTCGAGGTTGGTGCATCAAAGGAAAACTCTATGGGCCTAGTGACTGGCGTGAATGTCCTTCCTGGAACATGAACTTGAATCATCTAACGCTCTTCTTCTGGTAAAGTGGCGTTGTAAGTCCCGATGAAGCTTGGTATTCCGATGTTCAGGTACCTAGTGACTTCCTTCAAGTGGCGTCCAAAAGGTGTGTCTTCATCTGGTTGTGCAAACTTGTTCCTTGCGCCCGCCATCCTAAAGAGTAGAAACCGGAGAGGAGTCAGAAATGGGAAGAGAGTAGTGATCTAGTGCTTTAGCTTAGTGGTCGTGTCCTACAGTCAGGGTGTGCTCTGACACCATCTTGTAGCGACCAGACCTCAAACAGTCTGATCTCTGTGCATCAGTGTCATCCCTGGATCGGTAATGCTGACACGCATAGTACTTGAGGATTTATAACAGAGTAGCAATCACACACTTATTACATCGAATGTCTCAAAAGAGAACTTATTACAATAAATATGGCTTAAGGCCATCTAATACGATAACAGCGGAAGGCTTGGAAGATAAAGTGAGTCCATCAACTCCAACGGCATCATTGAGTGAAAGACAACGACCTATGGCTCCTTATTCGTCATCTGAAAAGTCTGCAACATGATATGTTGCAGCCCGAAACGGGTCAGCACATGGAATATACTGGCAATGTAACACAAGAGAGTAATGAATAGAATAATGCTATCACTACATGCATATATGGCTGGTGGAGGCTGTATGGTTAATATGTTTTGCGGAAAGCCAATTTTTCCCTACAACAAAGGATTAAATTTTATTTAACTATCATGGTGGTTGTTAAACATTGAGAAGGTTCACCCAACTCAATCCCAATTGAGCATCATCATTAAACCCAATCAAATTATATTAAGAGTGATGAGATCCACATGATAATCCAAAAACTAGATACTCAAGATGTCCATAACCGGGGACACGGCTAACCATGATTAGTTTGTACACTCTGCAGAGGTTTGTGCACTTTTCCCTACAAGACTCGAACTCTTTCGTTGGATTTCTCGCACTACATTATGTTTGAGAAATGGATGACCAAGACACAGTCTTTCCGAAGAGGTCCCCTTAACCGATAGATAGGCCTGTACACCTACAATCCCCTACATCTGCTAGCCCATCATGGAAAGGTTTCCCACAAACTACTCAACTATGTCAGAGCCCATAATGGCAAGTGGCTACACACGGAAGTTTCTAGCATGAATAATCTTATCATCCCTTTGAGCATGGGTGGCAGTCCATAGGAGAATCACACGGTACCCCGGGATTTCCAAAAATAGAGGCAACAATGGGATCCCCAGGTGCCTCAATCCACCCAGATATGTATTAAAGTTGCCACCTTAAGTTAACCATTAATTAACAATACTCGCATCTATCATGAATACACTCAACCCAAACCACGTCTACGAGCATAGCATAGCAATATAAGCAACGTAGAAGTTACTCCCAAAGGTTTGGTAATAAATAGGACAATACGTACTACCTCATCTACTTCCCATAACCCACAGATTAATCAGATCCTAATCATCCAATTGTTTGATGATGAGGACATCAATACCATTGTTACACCCACAACCCTACTGTTACATATACTGGACCAATTACTAGAGCTCGCGCACGCCAATTAAATTACCAGGTACTTTCGTTTCTTGGTAATGATTATAATGTTCATGAGATTATGATGCTGCCTAAATTGGATACATTTGTTTTGCTTACAAATGAAGGGCCTAGCTTGGAGAAGGATGAACATTGGAGCAAGAACACGCATGGAGTTGATGGCATGTGCAAGGGGATCAAGAACGGAGTTACAAGTGATGATTTCAGGACTTTGAAGCCGCCATAAGGAGTGCATGAAGCCTTGGACGAAATATACAAGATGCCACTTCATAATATTCGTCCATAGGCTATTCTAGGTGCTGCGTCACCTTAGTAATGGGCCAGGCCCATGTAATTTCGAAATACTTAAGTATAGGCTATTTTTAGAGTCCGTATGTGTGGGGAAACAAGACTTAGGGTTGGTTTCGGACCCCACCCTCAAGGGCCACGAAATTCCCCCCTCTTCCTCCATATATACAGCCCTTAGGGCGTCGTTTAGACTTTGGATTTTGTTTAGATTAAAAGTTTGCCATAGCTGCAACTTCGCGTACTTCGTTTGTGTCCAACGACCAGACCAAGACGTCACAGAACCCCACCTTGATCAATAAAGCTTTCATCTTATATTCGCAATATCCCGATTGCAATCTCAGTTTCTTGCTTGTTCTTCGTTTGCTCGCAGGAAACAGACCCTCGTGGTCAGGTTGATCGTGCTCCGGCATGGTCAATAACCCTCGGAAGTTGGTTTAGTGATTGCTAAGGCGCGACGTCTCGCACGTTCGTAGTCGGATCGTCAAGGTCGAGTCCCATAGAAAACGATAGCCACCATCTCATCGAAACATCGGGACACCTTAGCCTCTATCAAGTGGTATCAGATTTCCAGGTTGCTCGGTGAGATTTTACAGTTTTTCATAGATTAGATCGAGTCTGTTCTTCATACCTACAGTCCATGAAAAAGCCAGAAAAAAAAATTTAGGCTTAGTTCATCATATCCGAACCAATCTGAGCCTTTGCATAATCTTTTTAGGGTTTTTGCTTTGTTGAATTTGCGGTTGCATCGTCGTGTCAAGTTGCTGGTCTTAGAGTCTAGTCTTTTAGAGTTTCGAGTTCTGGTCATAAGTTGTCACGCCGCAGCCGCACCATCATCATCGCCCATCTACCACTTTTGCTTATCCGCCACCGCTCTGAATCCATATCCATATACCACCACCAATCCGTATCCATATACCACCACCAATCTGTATCCATATACCACCACCGCTACCATATACCACCACCGCTGCCATATACCACAACCATATATCCACCACCAATCCGAGTTCTTCTCATATTAGGTTTGTTCTTGAGATCAATCTAAATTCCGTTTCGTGTTTCCTTGCCTGCGTAGGTCTCGGAAAAAAAAGAGTCTGGAGACCCCCGGGCAGTTTTTAGGCCAAAAATTTCACGGGCAAATTTTTTTTCCCTATCCTATTTTTAGGCTTTTCTAAGTCTTTTGAGCCACGTGCCATCATAGTGATTTTTGGTCGCACTTTTTCGTTGTCGTTGCCCTGATTTCCGAAAAAAAAGTGGAAAAAAAAATCCGTGCCCATCCTATCAGTTTGACGAGGGAAGAGTTTTGAGACACTCGCCATTATAGTGATTTTTCGCAAAAAAAAAGAGGAGCGCAAAAAAAAAGGAGCGCAAAAAAAAGAGCGAAAAAAAAGAGTTCCAGAGTGTGCTTTTCCCTTATTTACGTGCAGCGCCGTGATTTTGTTAGTGTTCTAGGCTCGCGTCTCTAGCACGGTCTAGCCTAGGACCAGCACAGTACCGTCGTTGAGCGTTTATTCAACTTTGCATCTCTGAATTGATTATTGCTGACCCTTTTTGCTACCATACTATAAGCCTTCCCAGCTCCACATACATCTACGTCGTGCGTTTGACTCTTCCTGGCAATCGCTCTATCCAAGCTTTTGAGAGTTTTGACTACAACGGTTGCCGATCACCGCCTGCTGCTGGGTAAGAACTGGTAAGAATTTGAGATTTGCTTGACGGATTTGTGACACCCGCCACCACCACCACTTGTTAGTAGTCTGTAGGATCATATTCTTGTGTGTTTCTATTGTTGCTAACCATGCCAGGATCACAAGCCGACGAGACTGACTGGGAGAACTTGATGAACAAGGAGCTTCATGATACGTTTCAGCAAATGATGAGTGGACAGGTGCACGATGTGATAAACAGATTTGAGGAGGCCATGGAGAAGATAGATGGCATGGAGAAGACGTTTGAAACAAAGCTCGATAACAAGTTTGCTGAATTGCTTTCGCGTTTTCCACCACCACCACCGGCTGCTCCTGTCGCACCTCTGCAACAACAGCAACCACATCGACTACCTCCACGTCGAGAAACAGCCCTCCGCCAAGCGAGCCGTGTCCCCCTTCAGTCGGGCCAAACTGCTAGTGCTGCTGTTGATACTTCTGTGGCTCCTACTGCTGATGTGGAGGAGGATGATTATGTGGGAGATTATGAGGATGAGGTTGATCACAATCAGAACTACGTGCCACCACTAGCACAACAACCACCAGGTCGTCCACATGCAAATAATGGCAATGGTAGGGCTCACCCTCAGGTACAAGATCATGACCATCTCCCTAAACTAAAATTGAATATTCCACCATTTGAGGGTAGATATGTTCCTGATATATATCTTACTTGGGAGTTAGAAACTGAACAACGATTTACATGTTTACAATATCCCGAGGAGAGACGTGTTCCTGCTGCTGTTTGTGCATTCACTAGTTTTGCATGTGTTTGGTGGTCTGAGCATTGTAGATTATATCCTATTCTGGCTACTTGGGCTACTTTGAAAACTGCTATGCGTACTCGTTGGGTTCCACCATATTATCAACGTGAATTACTTCAACAATTGCAGCGCTTAAGACAGGGGGAAAATTCTGTAGAAGAATATTATCAGGAATTACAAACTGGCATGATTAGATGTGGTATTGTTGAGGAGAATGAAGCTATGCTTGCACGTTTTATGGGTGGATTAAATAGAGAGATTCAGACGATTCTAGAGTATAAGGAGTATACTAATATCACTCGTTTATTCCATCTTGCTTGTAAAGCTGAACGTGAAGTGCAGGATCGACAGGCATTGGCGCGGACTAACTTTTCTGCAGGTCGACCTTCATCATGGACACCACGTGCATCATCTACTTCCACACGTTCTGCTACACCGGCGCCTCCGTCGGCTGCCACCTCCAACCGTGATACAATAAAGCAGGCACAATCACCACTATCTGCCAAGAGCACACCTTCTGGGCCTGCAAAGAGCTCTTCTTCATCCATGGCATCAACAGGGCAAACACATGATATTATTTGTCGATGTTGCAAGGGTGGCGGTCATTATGCGAGAGAATGCCCATCTAAGCGTGTGATGATTGTTACTGAGGATGGTGGGTATGAGTCCGCTAGTGACTATGATGACGAGACCTTGGCTCTTATTACACGTGAAGAACATGGTGGAGACGATTCTGATCATGAGACGCAATACATGGCTCCTGAAGATGCTGACAAGTATGAATGTTTAGTTGCTCAACGTGTTTTGAGTGTGCAGGTTACACAAGCTGAGCAAAATCAGAGGCATAATTTGTTCCATACAAAGGGAGTTGTGAAGGAACGTTCTGTTCGCGTGATCATAGATGGAGGGAGCTGCAATAACTTGGCTAGCATGGAGATGGTGGAGAAGCTATCTCTTACCACAAGACCACATCCACATCCTTACTACATCCAATGGTTCAACAACAGCGGCAAGGTTAAGGTAACACGTACTGTTCGTGTGCATTTTAGTATCTCTACAAATGCTAATTATGTTGATTGTGATGTGGTACCTATGCAAGCATGTTCCTTATTACTTGGTAGACCATGGCAATTTGATAAAAATTCTGTACACCATGGTAGAAACAATCAGTATACTCTTGTTCATAACGATAAGAATATTACTTTGCTTCCTATGACTCCTGATTCCATTTTGAAAGATGATATTAATAGAGCTAATAAAGCAAAACAGGAGACAAATAAGAGTGAAAATCAGATTGTGGCAAAAGAATTTGAGCACCAAATGAAGCCTAATAATAAACCATCTACTGTTGTTTCTGAAATTAAATTGAAAAGTGCATGTTTACTTGCCACCAAATCTGATATTGATGAGCTAGATTTTAGCAAATCTGTTTGCTATGCTTTTGTGTGCAAAGAGGCATTATTTTCATTCGAGGACGTGCCTTCCTCTTTGCCCCCTGCTGTCACTAACATTTTGCAGGAGTTCGCTGACGTCTTTCCACAAGATGTGCCACCGGGATTACCACCTATTCGAGGGATTGAGCATCAAATTGACTTAATTCCCGGTGCTTCGCTACCCAACCGTGCACCATACCGTACCAATCCAGAGGAGACGAAGGAGATTATGCGCCAAGTACAAGAACTGCTCGACAAAGGTTATATACGCGAATATCTTAATCCTTGTGCTGTTCCTATCATTTTAGTGCCGAAAAAGGATGGCACGTCACGTATGTGCGTTGATTGTAGAGGCATTAATAATATTACTATTCGTTATCATCATCCAATTCCTAGGCTAGATGATATGCTTGATGAATTGAGTGGCTCTACAATATTCTCCAAAGTTGATTTGCGTAGTGGATACCATCAAATTCGTATGAAATTGGGTGATGAATGGAAAACAGCATTTAAAACTAAGTTTGGATTATATGAGTGGTTAGTCATGCCTTTTGGGTTAACTAATGCACCTAGTACTTTCATGAGGTTAATGAACGAAGTTTTACGTGCTTTCATTGGACGATTTGTGGTAGTTTACTTTGATGACATATTGATTTATAGCAAATCTTTGGAGGAACATTTGGAACATTTACGTGCTGTTTTTATTGCTCTACGTGATGCACGTTTGTTTGGAAACCTTGGAAAGTGCACCTTTTGCACCGACCGAGTATCTTTTCTTGGCTATGTTGTTACTCCACAGGGAATTGAAGTTGATAAAGCCAAGATTGAAGCTATTGAGAGTTGGCCGCATCCCAAAACGGTCACACAAGTGAGGAGTTTCCTTGGCCTCGCTGGATTCTATAGGCGTTTTGTGAGAGATTTCGGCACCATTGCTGCACCTCTCAACGAGCTTACAAAGAAGGATGTGCCTTTTGTTTGGGGTACCGCACAGGAAGAAGCCTTCACGGTATTGAAAGATAAGTCGACACATGCTCCTTTACTCCAACTTCCTAATTTCAATAAGACTTTTGAGCTTGAATGTGATGCTAGTGGAATTGGATTAGGAGGTGTGTTATTACAAGATGGAAAACCTGTTCCATACTTTTCTGAAAAATTGAGTGGGCCTAGTCTGAACTATTCTACTTATGATAAAGAATTATATGCTCTTGTTCGGACCTTAGAAACATGGCAACATTATTTATGGCCCAAGGAATTTGTTATACATTCTGATCATGAATCTTTGAAACACATTAAAAGTCAAGCAAAAGTGAACCGTAGACATGCTAAATGGGTTGAATTCATTGAGACTTTCCCTTATGTCATTAAACACAAGAAGGGTAAAGAAAATGTTATTGCTGATGCCTTGTCTCGTCGTTATACTATGCTTTCACAACTTGACTTTAAAATATTTGGTTTGGAGACCATCAAAGATCAATATCTTCATGATGCTGAATTTAAAGATGTATTGCAGAATTGTAAGGAAGGGAGAACTTGGAACAAGTTCGTTCTTAACGATGGATTTGTGTTTCGTGCTAACAAGCTATGCATTCCAGCTAGCTCCGTTCGTCTTTTGTTGTTGCAGGAGGCGCATGGAGGAGGATTAATGGGACACTTTGGCGTCAAGAAGACGGAGGATATACTTGCTACACATTTCTTTTGGCCAAAGATGAGACGGGATGTTGAGCGTTTTGTTGCTCGCTGCACTACATGTCAAAGAGCTAAGTCACGACTCAATCCTCATAGTTTATATATGCCTTTGCCTGTACCTAGTGTTCCTTGGGAGGATATATCTATGGACTTTGTTTTAGGTTTACCTCGAACAAAGAAGGGGAGGGATAGCATATTTGTTGTCGTGGATAGGTTCTCGAAAATGGCACACTTTATACCATGTCATAAAAGCGATGATGCTGTTAATGTTGCTGATTTGTTCTTTCGTGAAATTATTCGCTTACATGGTGTGCCAAATACTAATGTTTCAGATCGTGATACTAAATTTCTTAGCCACTTTTGGAGATGTTTATGGGCTAAGTTGGGGACTAAGCTGCTTTTTAGAACTACTTGTCACCCCCAAACTGATGGACAAACTGAAGTAGTCAATAGAACATTGTCTACTATGCTTTTATGCTGTTTTGAAGAATAACAAGAAAATGTGGGAAGAATGCTTGCCTCATATTGAATTTGCTTATAATCATTCATTGCATTCTACTACTAAGATGTGCCCTTTTAAAATTGTGTATGGTTTCCTACCTCGTGCACCTATTGATTTGTTGCCTCTTCCATCTTCAGAGAAGGTTAATTTTGATGCTAAAGAACGTTCTGAATTGATTTTAAAAATGCATGAGTTAACTAAGGAAAACATTGAGCGTATGAATGCTAAATATAAACTTGCTGGAGATAAGGGTAGAAAACATGTTGTGTTTGCGCCTGGAGATCTTGTTTGGTTACATTTGCGTAAAGATAGATTTCCTAATCTGCGCAAATCAAACCTAATGCCACGTGCTGATGGTCCCTTTAAGGTGTTAGAGAAAATAAATGATAATGCATATAAACTTGAGCTGCCTGCAGATTTTGGGGTTAGTCCCACTTTTAACATTGCAGATTTGAAGCCTTATTTGGGTGAGGAAGATGAACTTCCGTCGAGGACGACTTCATTTCAAGAAGGGGAGGATGATGAGGACATCAATACAATTGTTACACCCACAGCCCCTGCTGCTATACATACTGGACCAATTACTAGAGCTCGTGCACGCCAACTAAATTACCAGGTACTTTCGTTTCTTGGTAATGATTCTAATGTTCATGAGAATATGATGCTGCCTAAATTGGATACATTTGTTTTGCTTACAAATGAAGGGCCTAGCTTGGAGAAGGATGAACATTGGAGCAAGAACAAGCATGGAGATGATGGCATGCGCAAGGGGAACAAGAACGGAGTTACAAGTGATGATTTCAGGACTTTGAAGCCACCATAATGCGTGCATGAAGCCTTGGACGAAATATACAAGATGCCACTTCATAAATTTCGTCCCGAGGCTATTTTAGGTGCTGCGTCACCTTATTATTGGGCCAGGCCCATGTAATTTCGAAATACATAAGTATAGGCTATTTTTAGAGTCCGTATGTGTGGGGAAACAAGAGATAGGGTTGATTTCGGACCCCTCCACCAAGGGCCACGAAATTCCCCCCTCTTCCTCCATATATACAACCCTTAGGGCATCGTTTAGACTTTGGGTTTTGTTTAGATTAAAAGTTCGCCATAGCTGCAACTTCGCGTACTTCGTTTGTGTTCAACGACCAGACAAAGGCGTCACAGAACCCCACCTTGATCAATAAAGCTTTCATCTTATATTCGCAATATCCAGATTGCAATCTTAGTTTCTTGCTTGTTCTTCGTTTGCTCGCAGGAAACAGACCCTCGTGGTCAGGTTGATCGTGCTCCGACGTGGTCAATAACCTCTCGGAGTTGGTTTAGCGATTGCTAAGGCGCGACGTTCGCACGTTCGTAGTCGGATCGTCAAAGTCGACTTCCACCAAAGCGAAATCCACCATCTCATCGAAAGACGGGACACCTTTGCCTCTATCAGGGTTGAGCATGATTAGAGCATTTTGTGTGACAAAAATGAAGCATAGCCAAACTATATTATTGCTTTTATGTCAATATTATTTTGAGAAGACATAATTGCTTAGTTAGTATGCTTGAAGTATTATTGCTTTTATGTCAATATTAAAATTTTGTCTTGAATCTTATGGATCTGAATATTCTTGCCACAACAAAGAGGATTACATAGATAAATATGTTAGGTAGCATTCCACATAAAAAATTCTGTTTTTACCATTTACCTACTCGAGGACGACCAGGAATTAAGCTTGGGGATGCTTGATAGGTCTCCAACGTATCTATAATTTTTTATTGTTTCATGCTATTATATTATCAACCTTGGATGTTTTACATGCATTTATATGATATTTTATATGATTTTTGGGACTAACCTATTAACCTAGAGCCCAGTGCCAGTTTCTGTTTTTCCTTGTTTTTGAGTATCACAGAAAGGGAAAACCAAACGGAGTTCAATTGACCTAAAACTTCACGGAACTTATTTTTGGACCAGAAGAAGGCCATGGAGTAAAAGAGTTGGGCCAGAAGATTCCCGGGATTCCCACGAGGGTAGGGGGCGCACCCACCCCCCTGGGCGCACCTCCCTACCTCGTGGACAGCCCTGAGACCCCCCTGACTTGTTCTCGACGCCAAAACCTCTTATATATACAGAAACCCTCAGAACATAACCTAGATCAGGAGTTCCGCCGCCGCAAGCCTCTGTAGCAACTGAAAACCAATCTAGACCCGTTCCGGTACCCTGCCGGAGGGGGGGGGGAATCCCTCTCCGGCGGCCATCTTCATCATCCCGGCACTCTCCATGATGAGGAGGGAGTAGTTCACCCTCGGGGCTAAGGGTATGTACCAATAGCTATGTGTTTGATATCTTTCTCTCTCTCTCTCTCTCTCGTGTTCTTGATTTGGCACGATCTTGATGTATCGCAAGCTTTGGTATTATAGTTAGATCTTATGATGTTTCTCCCCCTCTACTCTCTTGTGGAGAATTGAGTTTTCCCTTTGAAATTATCTTATCGTATTAAGTCTTTAAGGATTTGAGAACACTGGATGTATGTCTTGCACGTGCTTATCTGTGGTGACAATGGGATATCATGTGATCCACTTGATGTATGTTTTGGTGATCAACTTGCGAGTTCCGTGACCTCGTGAACTTATGCATAGGGGTTGGCACACGTTTTCGTCTTGACTCTCCGGTAGATACTTTGGGGCACTCTTTGAAGTTCTTTGTGTTGGTTGAATAGATGAATATGAGATTGGGTGATGCATATCGTATAAACGTACCCACGGATACTTGAGGTGACATTAGAGTATCTAGGTGACATTAGGGTTTTGGTTGATTTGTGTCTTAAGGTGTTATTCTAGTACGAACTCTAGGATAGATTGAATGGAAAGAATAGCTTCATGTTATTTTACAACGGACTCTTGAATAGATCGATCAGAAAGAATAACTTTGAGGTGGTTTCGCACCCTACAATAATCTCTTCGTTTGTTCTCCGCTATTAGGGACTTTCGAGTGACTCTTTGTTGCATGTTGAGGGATAGTTATACGATCTAGTTATGTTATTATTGTCGAGAGAACTTGCACTAGTGAAAGTATGAACCCTAGGCCTTGTTTCCTAGCATTGCAATACCGTTTGTGCTCACTTTTATCATTAGTTACCTTGCTGTTTTTATATTTTCAGATTACAAAAACCTTTATCTACCATCCATATTGCACTTGTATCACCATCTCTTCGCCGAACTAGTGCACCTATACAATTTACCATTGTATTGGGTGTGTTGGGGGACACAAGATGATGAGGACATCAATACCATTGTTACACCCACAGCCCCTACTGTTACATATACTGGACCAATTACTAGAGCTCGCGCACGCCAATTAAATTACCAGGTACTTTCGTTTCTTGGTAATGATTCTAATGTTCATGAGATTATGATGCTGCCTAAATTGGATACATTTGTTTTGCTTACAAATGAAGGGCCTAGCTTGGAGAAGGATGAACATTGGAGCAAGAACACGCATGGAGTTGATGGCATGCGCAAGGGGATCAAGAACGGAGTTACAAGTGATGATTTCAGGACTTTGAAGAAAAACCGGCGGTGGCTACCTCGAGTTTGGCGAGATTCCGGAGAGATGGCGGCGGGCTCCGGCGGGGCAGCTCGCGGGCGGCGGGCTCGGGCGGCGGCGGTGGTGCGGGAGGTGGGGCAGCTCGTG
>NC_057797.1:343975175-343993487 GCF_018294505.1 Triticum aestivum | reverse complement strand
CGGCGCGGGCGGCAACGACGGCGCGGTCGGCGACGACGGCTCGGGCTAGGGTTTGCGAGGGGGCGCGGGGCGTCTGGGCTGTCGGTGTCCCCGGGGTCGCAGCTTAAAAAGGTCGGTCTAATGATAGAGGCAAAGGTGTCCCGTCTTTCGATGAGATGATGGATATCGCTTTGGTGGCAGTCGACTTTGACAATACGACTACGAACGTGCGAGGACGTCGCGCCTTAGCAATCGCTAAACGAACTCCGAGAGGTTATTGACCACGCCGGAGGACGATCAACCTGACCACGAGGGTCTGTTTCCTGCGAGCAAACGAAGAACAAGCAAGAAACTGAGATTGCAATCTGGATATTGCGAATATAAGATGAAAGCTTTATTGATCAAGGTGGGGTTTGGTTTAGATTGCAATCTGGATATTGCGAATATAAGATGAAAGCTTTATTGATCAAGGTGGGGTTCTGTGACGCCTTTGTCTGGTCGTTGAACACAAATGAAGTACGCGAAGTTGCAGCTATGGCGAACTTTTAATCTAAACAAAACCCCCAAAGTCTAAACGGTGCCCTAAGGGCTGTATATATGGAGTAAGAGAGGGGGAATTACGTGGCCCTTGGTGGAGGGGTCCGAAATCAACCCTATCTCTTGTTTCTCCACACATACGGACTCTAGAAATAGCCTATACTTATGTATTTCGAAATTACATGGGCCTGGCCCAATAAAAAGGTGACGCAGCACCTATAATAGCCTCTGGACGAAATTTATGAAGTGACATCTTGTATATTTCGTCCAAGGCTTCATGCACTCGTTATGGTGGCTTCAAAGACCTGAAATCATCACTTGTAACTCTGTTCTTGTTCCCCTTGCGCATGCCATCATCTCCATGCTTGTTCTTGCTCCAATGTTCATCCTTCTCCAAGCTAGGCCCTTCATTTGTAAGCAAAACAAATGTATCCAATTTAGGCAGCATCATATTCTCATGAACATTAGAATCATTACCAAGAAACGAAAGTACCTGGTAATTTAGTTGGCGTGCGTGAGCTCTAGTAATTGGTCCAGTATGTATAGCAGCAGGGGCTGTGGGTGTAACAATGGTATTGATGTCCTCATCACCTGAGGTGTCCTGGACGGGTACGGCCCGGAATCGGTTACATTTTTTTTAAATCCGATGTGGAGAAAAAGAAAGAAAAGAAATACTAAACATACTCAAAAAATCCCGAAATAAATTTTCCCCGTCCTATAAAAACATGTCGGACAAGATGAACATTTATTTCCTACAATAAAATTTTGAAAAACGCATATTTTTCCTAATTCAAATAAAATAGCGATAAAACTCCGAATAAAATTCTTATTTGATTTTAATATTAAATCTCCAATATTTCTTTATTTTGAGGAAGTCATTTTATCCTCTCTCTTCTATTTTTTTATAAAAGAAATATTCGAAGAGAGAAATAATTAAAATCAAACGATCCTCTTTTCAAAATTCGAGAAAACTCAAATATGAAAATAACGAAATTCCCAACTCTCTCCTTGGGTCCTTGAGTTGCATAGAATTTCTAGGATCAAGCCAAAATGGAATAAAATATGATATGCAATGATGACCTAATGTATAACATTCCAAATTGACAATTTGGGATGTTACATTATTGTGACACGCTTCATCATTGTCATATTGCCTTGCATGATCATGTAGTTGACATCGTATTTGTGGCAAAGCTACCATGCATAATTTCATACATGTCACTCTTGATTCATTGCCATCCCGGTACACCGACAGAGGCATTGTTATAGAGTCATACTTTGTTCTAGTATCGAGTTGTAATTATTGAGTTGTAAATAAACAGAAGTGTGATGATCATCATTAATAGAGCAGTGTCCCAAATAAAAAAAGAGAAAGGACAAAAAAAGAAAGGCCCCCAAAAAGAAAATAAATAAATAAAAGGGACAATGCTACTAATCTTTTTCCACACTTGTGCTTCAAAGTAGCACCATGATCTTCATGATAGAGAGTATCTTATATTGTCACTTTCATATACTAGTGAGAATTTTTCATTATAGAACTTGTCTTGTACATTCCAACAATGGGCTTCCTCAAATGCCCTAGGTCTTCGTGAGCAAGCAAGTTGGATGCACACCTACTTAGTTTTTTTTGTTGAGCTTTCATACATTTATAGCTCTAGTGCATCAGTTGCATGGCAATCCCTACTCCTTGCATTGACATCAATTGATGGGCATCTCCCTAGCCCGTTGATTAGCCGCGTTAATGTGAGACTTTCTCCTTTTTTGTCTTCTCCACACAACCCACATCATTATATTCTATTCCACCCATAGTGCTACGTCCATGGCTCATGCTCATGTATTGCATGAAAGTTGAAAAAAGTTAGAGATTACTAAAGTATGAAATAATTGCTTGGCTTGTCGTCGGGGTTGTGCATGATTAGAGCATTTTGTGTGACAAAAATGAAGCATAGCCAAACTATATTATTGCTTTTATGTCAATATTATTTTGAGAAGACATAATTGGCCATGTTATTTTGAGAAGACATAATTGCTTAGTTAGTATGCTTGAAGTATTATTGCTTTTATGTCAATATTAAAATTTTGTCTTGAATCTTATGGATCTGAATATTCTTGCCACAATAAAGAGGATTACATAGATAAATATGTTAGGTAGCATTCCACATAAAAAATTCTGTTTTTACCATTTACCTACTAGAGGACGAGCAGGAATTAAGCTTGGGGATGCTTGATACGTCTCCAATGTATCTATAATTTTTTATTGTTCCATGCTATTATATTATCAACCTTGGATGTTTTACATGTATTTATATGATATTTTATATGATTTTTGGGACTAACCTATTAACCTAGAGCCCAGTGCCAGTTTCTGTTTTTCCTTGTTTTTGAGTATCACAGAAAGGGAAAACCAAACGGAGTTCAATTGACCTAAAACTTCACGGAACTTATTTTTGGACCAGAAGAAGGCCATGGAGTAAAAGAGTTGGGCCAGAAGATTCCCGGGATTCCCACGAGGGTAGGGGGCGCACCCACCCCCCTGGGCGCACCTCCCTACCTTGTGGACAGCCCTGAAACCCCCCTGACTTGTTCTCGACGCCAAAACCTCCTATATATACAGAAACCCTCAGAACATAACCTAGATCAGGAGTTCCGCCGCCGCAAGCCTCTGATGAGGACATGACTACCTTGGATATGACCAAAAATATTGCATATATGCATTTTTGTCAGGTGATTTCTAGGGCAAACTATTCAATAATCTATTTATGTTATCCAGAACAAAAATACTTCACACACTTTTGTGTTTTGTCTAATTGCAGGTGTATGGGACATTTGTACAATCCACATATGAAGATAAGGAAGAAAGAGATGTTTATTTGCTGTCCAAAAAGTTCTCTCACGTCACTTTTGGCCCAAGAGAAGATAGAGTCCAAGTCTCTCACGTTCTGGATTCAGATTCGGACTGCACAGACATACCTGACTCAAAACGCACACAAGTTTTCCATACGGACTCCAAATTGGGTGATTCTTTTTTTGTTGGAAACTAGATTTCGTGCACTTTCCAACCCAATTGGAATCACCTTCAAATTCGTCCGGAGCGTTGAGTTGTGGACGAAACAATATGATGCTGCAGCAGAATCCGAGTCAAACTACAAGTCCAAAGGTGTTACATCACCTCCACTTGGGCCCATTGGCCTTGTACGACCTAGATTTAGTTTTAGGCTGCCTTGGGACGTTCTCCCACCTCCTTGGCTGCCACCTCTTGCTCCTATATAAGTAGATACATCTAGTAGCTTTTCCTTGGGGGATTTGTTTAGTTAAAAGTTAGCCATTGCAACTTCGTGTACTTCGTTTGTGTCCAACGACCAGACCAAGACCGCTTCCGGATCCCCACCATTATCAATACCCCATATATATTTGCAATATTCAGATTGCTTTATCATATTCTTGCTCGTTCTTCGATTGCTTGCAGGAATAGACCTTCGTGGTCAGGCTGACCGTGCTTTCGGCATCGTCAGTAACCTCAGGAGATTGGTTTAGCGATTGCTAAGGCGCAACGTCGTGCACGTTTGTAGTCGGATCGTCAAAGTCGTCTCCAGCAAATCGATAGTTATCATCTCATCGAAAGATCGGGACACCCCCGCCTCTATCAAGTGGTATCAGTTTTCAGGTTGCTCGGTGAGAATTTCCAGTTTTTCCTAGATTAGATTTATTTTCTTACCTATTGTCCAAGAAAAAGCCACAAAATAAAAGTTAGATCTATTCATCCTTTGTCCTAGCCAGACTGAGCCTTTGCAATTTTCTTTTCATTGTTTGCATTATTGAATTATCGGTTGCATCGCCGTGTCGAGTTGCTGGTCTTAGTGTCTAGTTCCTTTAGAGTTTTGAGTTCTGTTCACATTAGTCACGCAGCTGCTGCATCATTATCCCATCCGCTGTCCACCATCCCATCCACCAATTTCCACCATGTGCTACGCACTGTTTATTGTCATAATCATAGTTGAGGTCACTCACATCTTCGCCTGATCGAATCTGCATCTTATCTAGTTTGTCTTGGAAAGAGGGAGAAAAAGAAGATAAAGAAAAAAAAAGAGAGAAAAAAGGAAAGAAAAAAAAAGAAAAAGAGAGAGAAGAAAAAGAAAAAAAAGCGTGAGAAAAAAAAAGAGAGAAGAAAAAAAAATTGGATCTATCTAGAATCAATCTCGTACCTGAATTCGGATTGGAATCTGTTTTGCGCACTGTTCAGTAAAACAGGTGTATCTTCCTCATACGAAGTCCATTTTGGCTCCGTGAGTACTCAAATTGAAGCTAGCAACGAGCCGCATCTAAATAGTTGCAGAAGCAAGTTCAATATTTGACACCTCAAAATCGGCTTCTAAATAGGTCTTTTTGCCCTCCGAAGTTCGTGAACACAACTTGTTCCAATTTTTCAGGCCAGTTTTAGAATTCTTTGACTCCTCATATCAACTCGGAATTGAGTGATTCTTTTTGCATTGGAAAGCTTGAGTTAGTAGCATTCTTTGAAAGAATTTATCAGAAAATTGTCTCAAACTTTTCAAGAGGAAAGTTGGAGAGAGAGTTGTTGTATATCCTGCTTGGCAGTTGTTTTTCATCATTATCTTCACTGCCGTTGTGATCTTCACTTATATCTTGCTGTCAAGAGCTACTTAATATCCTTCATTGATGCTAGTTGTGCTACTGATGAGGACATCAATACAATTGTTACACCCACAGCCCCTGCTGCTATACATACTGGACCAATTACTAGAGCTCGTGCACGCCAACTAAATTACCATGTACTTTCGTTTCTTGGTAATGATTCTAATGTTCATGAGAATATGATGCTGCCTAAATTGGATACATTTGTTTTGCTTACAAATGAAGGGCCTAGCTTGGAGAAGGATGAACATTGGAGCAAGAACAAGCATGGAGATGATGGCATGCGCAAGGGGAACAAGAACGGAGTTACAAGTGATGATTTCAGGACTTTGAAGCCACCATAATGGGTGCATGAAGCCTTGGACGAAATATACAAGATGCCACTTCATAAATTTCGTCCCGAGGCTATTTTAGGTGCTGCGTCACCTTATTATTGGGCCAGGCCCATGTAATTTCGAAATACATAAGTATAGGCTATTTTTAGAATCCGTATGTGTGGGGAAACAAGAGATAGGGTTGATTTCGGACCCCTCCACCAAGGGCCACGAAATTCCCCCCTCTTCCTCCATATATACAGCCCTTAGGGCATCGTTTAGACTTTGGGTTTTGTTTAGATTAAAAGTTCGCCATAGCTGCAACTTCGCGTACTTCGTTTGTGTTCAACGACCAGACAAAGGCGTCACAGAACCCCACCTTGATCAATAAAGCTTTCATCTTATATTCGCAATATCCAGATTGCAATCTTAGTTTCTTGCTTGTTCTTCGTTTGCTCGCAGGAAACAGACCCTCGTGGTCAGGTTGATCGTGCTCCGGCGTGGTCAATAACCTCTCGGAGTTGGTTTAGCGATTGCTAAGGCGCGACGTCCTCGCACGTTCGTAGTCGGATCGTCAAAGTCGACTTCCACCAAAGCGAAATCCACCATCTCATCGAAAGACGGGACACCTCCGCCTCTATCAATCTTACTTGGGAGTTAGAAACTGAACAACGATTTACATGTTTACAATATCCTGAGGAGAGACGAGTTGCTGCTGCCGTTTGTGCTTTCACTAGTTTTGCATGTGTATGGTGGTCTGAACATTGTAGATTATATCCTATTCCAACTACTTGGGCTGCTTTGAAAACTGCTATGCGTACGCGTTGGGTTCCACCATATTATCAACGTGAATTGCTTCAAAAATTGCAGCGTTTAAGACAAGGGAAAAATTCTGTAGAAGAATATTATCAGGAATTACAAACTGGCATGATTAGATGTGGTATTGTTGAGGAGAATGAAGCTATGCTTGCACGTTTTCTGGGTGGATTAAATAGAGAGATTCAGACCATTCTAGACTATAAGGAGTATACTAATATCACTCGTTTATTCCATCTTGCTTGTAAAGCTGAACGTGAAGTGCAGGATCGACAAGCATTCGGGCGAACTAACTTTTCTGCAGGCCGACCTTCATCATGGACACCACGTGCATCTTCTACTTCAACTGCACCAGCACCTCCATCCGGTGCCACCTCCAGCCGTGATACAAGAAAACAGGCACAACCACCATTATCTGCCAAGAGCGCACCTGCGGGGCCTGCACAACGTTCTTCTTCTTCCATGGCATCAACAGGGCACACAAGTGATATTATTTGTCGTCGTTGTAAGGGAGGAGGTCATTATGCGAGGGAATGCAAATCTCCGCGTGTGATGATTGCTACCGCGGATGGTGGATATGAGTCCGCTAGTGACTATGATGAGGAGACATTGGCTCTTATTACACGTGAAGAACATGGTGGAGATGATTCTGATCATGAGACGCAATACATGGCTCCTGAAGACGCTGACAGGTATGAATGTTTAGTTGCTCAACGTGTTTTGAGTGTGCAGGTCACACAAGCTGAGCAAAATCAGAGGCACAATTTGTTCCATACCAAGGGAGTTGTGAAGGAACGTTCTGTGCGCGTCATCATAGACGGAGGTAGTCATGCCTTTTGGGTTAACCAATGCACCTAGTACTTTCATGAGATTAATGAACGAAGTTTTACGTGCTTTCATTGGACGATTTGTGGTAGTTTACTTTGATGACATACTGATTTATAGCAGATCTTTGGAAGAACATTTGGAACATTTACGTGCTGTTTTTATTGCTCTACGTGATGCACGTTTGTTTGGTAACCTTGGGAAGTGCACCTTTTGCACCGACCGAGTATCTTTTCTTGGCTATGTTGTTACTCCACAGGGAATTGAAGTTGACAAAGCCAAGATTGAAGCTATTGAGAGTTGGCCGCAGCCCAAAACGGTCACACAAGTGAGGAGTTTTCTTGGCCTCGCTGGATTCTATAGGCGTTTTGTGAGAGATTTCAGCACCATTGCTGCACCTCTCAACGAGCTTACAAAGAAGGATGTGCCTTTTGTTTGGGGTACCGCACAGGAAGAAGCCTTCACGGTATTGAAAGATAAGTTGACACATGTTCCTTTACTCCAACTTCCTGATTTTAATAAGACTTTTGAGCTTGAATGTGATGCTAGTGGAATTGGATTAGGAGGTGTGTTATTACAAGATGGCAAACCTGTTGCATACTTTTCTGAAAAATTGAGTGGGCCTAGTCTGAATTATTCTACTTATGATAAAGAATTATATGCTCTTGTTCGGACTTTAGAAACATGGCAACATTATTTATGGCCCAAAGAATTTGTTATACATTCTGATCATGAATCTTTGAAACATATTAAAAGTCAAGCTAAACTGAATCGTAGACATGCTAAATGGGTTGAATTCATTGAGACTTTCCCTTATGTCATTAAACACAAGAAGGGAAAAGAAAATGTTATTGCTGATGCATTGTCTCGTCGCTATACTATGTGATGAGGACATCAATACAATTGTTACACCCACAGCCCCTGCTGCTATACATACTGGACCAATTACTAGAGCTCGTGCACGCCAACTAAATTACCAGGTACTTTCGTTTCTTGGTAATGATTATAATGTTCATGAGAATATGATGCTGCCTAAATTGGATACATTTGTTTTGCTTACAAATGAAGGGCCTAGCTTGGAGAAGGATGAACATTGGAGCAAGAACAAGCATGGAGATGATGGCATGCGCAAGGGAAACAAGAACGGAGTTACAAGTGATGATTTCAGGACTTTGAAGCCACCATAATGGGTGCATGAAGCCTTGGACGAAATATACAAGACGCCACTTCATAAATTTCGTCCCGAGGCTATTTTAGGTGCTGCGTCACCTTATTATTGGGCCAGGCCCATGTAATTTCGAAATACATAAGTATAGGCTATTTTTAGAGTCCGTATGTGTGGGGAAACAGAGATAGGGTTGATTTCGGACCCCTCCACCAAGGGCCACGAAATTCCCCCCCTCTTCCTCCATATATACAGCCCTTAGGGCATCGTTTAGACTTTGGGTTTTGTTTAGATTAAAAGTTCGCCATAGCTGCAACTTCGCGTACTTCGTTTGTGTTCAACGACCAGACAAAGGCGTCACAGAACCCCACCTTGATCAATAAAGCTTTCATCTTATATTCGCAATATCCAGATTGCAATCTTAGTTTCTTGCTTGTTCTTCGTTTGCTCGCAGGAAACAGACCCTCGTGGTCAGGTTGATCGTGCTCCGGCGTGGTCAATAACCTCTCGGAGTTGGTTTAGCGATTGCTAAGGCGCGACGTCCTCGCACGTTCGTAGTCGGATCGTCAAAGTCGACTTCCACCAAAGCGAAATCCACCATCTCATCGAAAGACGGGACACCTTAGCCTCTATCAAGTGGTATCAGATTTCCAGGTTGCTCGGTGAGATTTTACAGTTTTTCGTAGTTTAGATCGAGTCTGTTCTTCATACGTACAGTCCACGAAAAAGCCAGAAAAAAAATTAGGGTTAGTTCATCATATCCGAACCAATCTGAGCCTTTGCATAATCTTTTTAGGGTTTTGCTTTGTTGAATTTGCGGTTGCATCGTCGTGTCTAGTTGCTGGTCTTAGAGTCTAGTCTTTTAGAGTTTCGAGTTCTGGTCATAAGTTGTCACGCCGCCGCCGCACCATCATCATCGCCCCTGCCATCTACCACCACCGCATCGAATCCGTATCCATATACCACCACCAATCCGTGTCCATATACCACCACCGATCCATATCCATATACTACCACCGCTACCACCACCGCTGCCATATACCACCACCATATATCCACCACCAATCCGAGTTCTTTGCTTATTAGGTTTGTTTTCGGGATCCATCTAGATTCCGATTCATGTTTCCTTGCCGGAGTAGGTTTCGGGAAAAAAAAAAGAGTCGGGTAGCCACGCTCCGTTTAGGCCCAAAATTTTTCGAAAACGCATTTTTCGAAAAAATTTCTGGCTATCCTATTTTTAGGTGTTTCTGAGTGTTTTGAGACAGATGCCATTATAGAAAGTTTTTTTTGACCCGTTTCCAGTTTTTGGGTCCGGGCAGTCGAAAAAAAAATCGAAAAAAAAAATTTCGTGCCCATCCTATCAGTTTGACCTAGGAAGAGTTTTGAGACACTCGCCATTATAGTGCTTTTTCGCAAAAAAAAACAAGCAGCGCAAAAAAAAAGAGAGCGAAAAGAAAAATTTCAGAGTGTGCTTTTCCCTTGTTTACGTGCCGCGCCGTGATTTTGTTGGTGTTCTAGGCTCGCGTCTCTAGCACAGTCTAGCCTAGGACCAGCACAGTACCGTCGTTGAGCGTTTATTCAACTTTGCATCTCTGAATTGATTATTGCTGACCCTTTTTGCTAGCATACTATAAGCCTTCCCAGCTCCACATACATCTACGTCGTGTGTTTGACTCTCCCTGGTAATCGCTCTATCCAAGCTTTGAGAGTTTTTGACTACAACGGTTGCCGATCACCGCCTGCTGCTGGGTAAGAACTGGTAAGAATTTGAGATTTGCTTCACGGATTTGTGATACACCACCACCACTTCTTAGTAGTCTGTAGGATCATATTCTTGTGTGTTTCTATTGCTGCTAACCATGCCAGGATCACAAGCCGACGAGATTGACTGGGAGAACTTATCGAACAATGAGCTTCATGATAAGTTTCAGCAAATGATGACTGAACAGGTACAAGATGTGCTGAACAATTTTGAAGAGGCCATGGAGAAGATCACTGGCCTTGAGAAGACGTTCGAAACAAAGCTCGATAACAGATTTAATGAACTGCTTGCGCGTCTTCCACCACCGGCTGCACCGGTCGCACCTCTGCAACAACAACAACTACGCCCCCTTCCGAATCAGTATGGACGAGCACAGCGTGTTCCTATTGAGCGAGGACAAAATTCTGGTGCCGCTGCTACTGTTGTTGGTGTTTCTTTGGCTCCTGCTACTGCTGCTGCTGGTACCCAGGAGGAGGATGAGTATGCGGGCGATTATGAGGATGAGGTTGATCAAAATCAGATCTACGAGCAGCCACCAACACCACCACCAGCAGGTCGACCTCAGGTATATATTCGTAATGGTAGGCCTGCACCACCACCTCAGGTACGAGATGATGTCCATATTCCTAAACTGAAATTGAATATTCCACCATTTGAGGGTAGATATGTTCCTGATATATATCTTACTTGGGAGTTAGAAACTGAACAACGATTTACATGTTTACAATATCCTGAGGAGAGACGAGTTGCTGCTGTTGTTTGTGCTTTCACTAGTTTTGCATGTGTATGGTGATCTGAACATTGTAGATTATATCCTATTCCAACTACTTGGGCTGCTTTGAAAACTGCTATGCGTACGCGTTGGGTTCCACCATATTATCAACGTGAATTGCTTCAAAAATTGCAGCGTTTAAGATAAGGAAAAAATTCTGTAGAAGAATATTATCAGGAATTACAAACTGGCATGATTCGATGTGGTATTGTTGAGGAGAATGAAGCTATGCTTGCACGTTTTCTGGGTGGATTAAATAGAGAGATTCAGACCATTCTAGACTATAAGGAGTATACTAATATCACTCGTTTATTCCATCTTGCTTGTAAAGCTGAACGTGAAGTGCAGGATCGACAAGCATTGGCGCGAACTAACTTTTCTGCAGGCCGACCTTCCTCATGGACGCCGCGTGCATCTTCTACTTCAACTGCACCAGCACCTCAATCAGGTGCCTCCTACAGTCGTGATACAAGAAAACAGGAACAACCACCATTATCTGCCAAGAGCGCACCTGCGGGGCCTGCACAACGTTCTTCTTCTTCCATGGCATCAACAGGGCACACAAGTGATATTATTTGTCGTCGTTGTAAGGGAGGAGGTCATTATGCGAGGGAATGCAAATCTCCGCGTGTGATGATTGCTACCGCGGATGGTGGATATGAGTCCGCTAGTGACTATGATGAGGAGACATTGGCTCTTATTACACGTGAAGAACATGGTGGAGATGATTCTGATCATGAGACGCAATACATGGCTCCTGAAGACGCTGACAGGTATGAATGTTTAGTTGCTCAACGTGTTTTGAGTGTGCAGGTCACACAAGCTGAGCAAAATCAGAGGCACAATTTGTTCCATACCAAGGGAGTTGTGAAGGAACGTTCTGTGCGCGTCATCATAGACGGAGGTAGTCATGCCTTTTGGGTTAACCAATGCACCTAGTACTTTCATGAGATTAATGAACGAAGTTTTACGTGCTTTCATTGGACGATTTGTGGTAGTTTACTTTGATGACATACTGATTTATAGCAGATCTTTGGAAGAACATTTGGAACATTTACGTGCTGTTTTTATTGCTCTACGTGATGCACGTTTGTTTGGTAACCTTGGGAAGTGCACCTTTTGCACCGACCGAGTATCTTTTCTTGGCTATGTTGTTACTCCACAGGGAATTGAAGTTGACAAAGCCAAGATTGAAGCTATTGAGAGTTGGCCGCAGCCCAAAACGGTCACACAAGTGAGGAGTTTTCTTGGCCTCGCTGGATTCTATAGGCGTTTTGTGAGAGATTTCAGCACCATTGCTGCACCTCTCAACGAGCTTACAAAGAAGGATGTGCCTTTTGTTTGGGGTACCGCACAGGAAGAAGCCTTCACGGTATTGAAAGATAAGTTGACACATGCTCCTTTACTCCAACTTCCTGATTTTAATAAGACTTTTGAGCTTGAATGTGATGCTAGTGGAATTGGATTAGGAGGTGTGTTATTACAAGATGGCAAACCTGTTGCATACTTTTCTGAAAAATTGAGTGGACCTAGTCTGAATTATTCTACTTATGATAAAGAATTATATGCTCTTGTTCGAACTTTAGAAACATGGCAACATTACTTATGGCCCAAAGAATTTGTTATACATTCTGATCATGAATCTTTGAAACATATTAAAAGTCAAGCTAAACTGAATCGTAGACATGCTAAATGGGTTGAATTCATTGAGACTTTCCCTTATGTCATTAAACACAAGAAGGGAAAAGAAAATGTTATTGCTGATGCTTTGTCTCGTCGCTATACTATGCTTTCACAACTTGACTTCAAAATATTTGGTTTGGAGACCATCAAAGATCAATATCTGCATGATGCTGATTTTAAAGATGTAATGCAGAATTGTAAAGAAGGAAGAATGTGGAACAAGTTTGTCGTTAACGATGGATTTGTGTTTCGTGCTAACAAGCTATGCATTCCAGCTAGCTCCGTTCGTCTTTTGTTGTTGCAGGAGGCGCATGGAGGAGGATTAATGGGACACTTTGGCGTGAAGAAGACGGAGGACGTACTTGCTACACATTTCTTTTGGCCAAAGATGAGACGGGATGTTGAGCGTTTTATTGCTCGATGCACTACATGTCAAAAAGCTAAGTCACGACTCAATCCTCATGGTTTATATATGCCTTTGCCTGTACCTAGTGTTCCTTGGGAGGATATATCTATGGACTTTGTTTTAGGTTTACCTCGAACAAAGAAGGGGAGGGATAGCATATTTGTTGTCGTGGATAGATTCTCGAAAATGGCACACTTTATACCATGTCATAAAAGCGATGATGCTGTTAATGTTGCTGATTTGTTCTTTCGTAAAATTATTCGCTTGCATGGTGTGCCAAATACTATTGTTTCAGATCGTGATACTAAATTTCTTAGCCATTTTTGGAGATGTTTATGGGCTAAGTTGGGGACTAAACTGCTTTTTAGTACTACTTGTCACCCCCAAACTGATGGACAAACTGAAGTAGTCAATAGAACGTTGTCTACTATGCTTAGGGCTGTTTTGAAGAATAATAAGAAAATGTGGGAGGAATGTTTGCCTCATATTGAATTTGCTTATAATCGTTCATTGCATTCTACTACTAAGATGTGCCCTTTTGAAGTTGTGTATGGTTTCCTACCTCGTGCACCTATTGATTTGTTGCCTCTTCCATCTTCGGAGAAGGTTAATTTTGATGCTAAACAACGTGCTGAATTGATTTTAAAAATGCATGAGTTAACTAAGGAAAACATTGAGCGCATGAATGCTAAATATAAACTTGCTGGAGATAAGGGTAGAAAACATGTTGTGTTTGCACCTGGAGATCTTGTTTGGTTACATTTGCGTAAGGATAGATTTCCTGATTTGCGCAAATAAAAGTTAATGCCACGTGCTGATGGTCCCTTTAAGGTGTTAGAGAAAATAAATGATAATGCATATAAACTTGAGCTGCCTGCAAATTTTGGGGTTAGTCCCACTTTTAACATTGCAGATTTGAAGCCTTATTTGGGTGAGGAAGATGAACTTCCGTCGAGGACGACTTCATTTCAAGAAGGGGAGGATGATGAGGACATCAACACAATTGTTACACCCACAGCCCCTGCTGCTATACATACTGGACCAATTACTAGAGCTCGTGCACGCCAACTAAATTACCAGGTACTTTCGTTTCTTGGTAATGATTCTAATGTTCATGAGAATATGATGCTGCCTAAATTGGATACATTTGTTTTGCTTACAAATGAAGGGCCTAGCTTGGAGAAGGATGAACATTGGAGCAAGAACAAGCATGGAGATGATGGCATGCGCAAGGGAAACAAGAACGGAGTTACAAGTGATGATTTCAGGACTTTGAAGCCACCATAATGGGTGCATGAAGCCTTGGACGAAATATACAAGACGCCACTTCATAAATTTCGTCCCGAGGCTATTTTAGGTGCTGCGTCACCTTATTATTGGGCCAGGCCCATGTAATTTCGAAATACATAAGTATAGGCTATTTTTAGAGTCCCTATGTGTGGGGAAACAAGAGATAGGGTTGATTTCGGACCCCTCCCCCAAGGGCCACGAAATTCTCCCCCTCTTCCTCCATATATACAGCCCTTAGGGCATCGTTTAGACTTTGGGTTTTGTTTAGATTAAAAGTTCGCCATAGCTGCAACTTCGCGTACTTCGTTTGTGTTCAACGACCAGACAAAGGCGTCACAGAACCCCACCTTGATCAATAAAGCTTTCATCTTATATTCGCAATATCCAGATTGCAATCTTAGTTTCTTGCTTGTTCTTCGTTTGCTCGCAGGAAACAGACCCTCGTGGTCAGGTTGATCGTGCTCCGGCGTGGTCAATAACCTCTCGGAGTTGGTTTAGCGATTGCTAAGGCGCGACGTCCTCGCACGTTCGTAGTCGGATCGTCAAAGTCGACTTCCACCAAAGCGAAATCCACCATCTCATCGAAAGACGGGACACCTTTGCCTCTATCAGTTACACCCTGATTATACACCTACTACTTGGGATGATTTGAAACTTGCCATGCGACATACTTTCGTCCCTGCTTATTATACTCGTGACATGATTAAGAAGTTGCAACACTTAAAACAAGGTAGTGAAACTGTAACAAAATATTATGATGATTTACAAACTACCTTGTTGCATTCCTCTTTAGAAGAAAGTGAAGATGATTTTATGGATAGATTTTGGGGAGGATTAAACCGTGATATTCAAGAGATACTAATTCTTGAAGAATGTTATCCTATGGACCATTTGTTTCATCTTGCTTGCAAAGCTGAACAGGAAATAAAACGACGTGTTGGCCACGAGGAGAACAAGCGCACGGTGCACATTCCAAGAGTTGATATGATTGTTCCTTCAACTACTAGGCATACTATGACAACCACATCCGTTGTTGTCAGGACTACATCACCTCCACCATGTGACACATCGCCCCCAAGAGTGGCTACATCATCTGAGTTGATCATAAGAGGTAATGACAAAGGTACTGATCTTCCATCTCTACATGAGAATGATGAATGCCTTGTCAATTTGAATGCACCATCTGATGAGCTACCCACTACTTTGATCACACCACCTATTTTAGAGGACTACGTTGATAATTTGACTTTGCCATGTGATCAAACAACTGAAATACCAACAATTTTGAGTGCACCTATTGAATTAACTATTGATGCAAAAGAACCAATGTTTAATCATTTTGATATGACCTCTAATCTTGGTGATGATTCTGTGTTAAATGACTTATTGCATGTTTGCTTATTTAAGCATGTTGTAGCATGTAAATTTGATGCAAGTAAGGTTTATTCACCAATGTTGGGATGGTTTAATGATGAACATTGTCAATCTTTTGAAATGAATAAGAGCTTCACTTATATGTGCAAACTGAGTTGCAATATTTTCATGCCTTCTACTTCTTGTGCTAATTTTTTGGCTTTAGATTTTATGAACTATGCAAGTTACTCATCTATTCATGTGTCATATATGCAAAAATCAAGGGAAGTAAAAATGGATGACATATACATATACAACATGTACACCTTGTCTCTTTTGTTTGCCACATTTCAGATTAAGCAACGCCGAGGACGGCTTTATTTTCAAGAAGGGAGGATCATGAGGACATGACTACCTTGGATATGACCAAAAATATTGCATATATGCATTTTTGTCAGGTGATTTCTAGGGCAAACTATTCAATAATCTATTTATGTTATCCAGAACAAAAATACTTCACACACTTTTGTGTTTTGTCTAATTGCAGGTGTATGGGACATTTGTACAATCCACATATGAAGATAAGGAAGAAAGAGATGTTTATTTGCTGTCCAAAAAGTTCTCTCACGTCACTTTTGGCCCAAGAGAAGATAGAGTCCAAGTCTCTCACGTTCTGGATTCAGATTCGGACTGCACAGACATACCTGACTCAAAACGCACACAAGTTTTCCATACGGACTCCGAATTGGGTGATTTTTTTTTGTTGGAAACTAGATTTCGTGCACTTTCCAACCCAATTGGAATCACCTTCAAATTCGTCCGGAGCGTTGAGTTGTGGACGAAACAATATGATGCTGCAGCAGAATCCGAGTCAAACTACAAGTCCAAAGGTGTTACATCACCTCCACTTGGGCCCATTGGCCTTGTACGACCTAGATTTAGTTTTAGGCTGCCTTGGGACGTTCTCCCACCTCCTTGGCCGCCACCCCTTGCTCCTATATAACTAGATCCATCTAGTAGCTTTTCCTTGGGGGATTTGTTTAGTTAAAAGTTAGCCATTGCAACTTCGTGTACTTCGTTTGTGTCCAACGACCAGACCAAGACCGCTTCCGGATCCCCACCATTATCAATACCTCATATATATTTGCAATATTCAGATTGCTTTATCATATTCTTGCTCGTTCTTCGATTGCTTGCAGGAATAGACCTTCGTGGTCAGGCTGACCGTGCTTTCGGCATCGTCAGTAACCTCAGGAGATTGGTTTAGCGATTGCTAAGGCGCAACGTCGTGCACGTTTGTAGTCGGATTGTCAAAGTCGTCTCCACCAAATCGATAGTTATCATCTAATCGAAAGATCGGGACACCCCCGCCTCTATCAGCCTCTGTAGCAACCGAAAACCAATCTAGACCCGTTCCGGTACCCTGCCGGAGGGGGGGAATCCCTCTCCGGCGGCCATCTTCATCATCCCGACACTCTCCATGATGAGGAGGGAGTAGTTCACCCTCGGGGCTGAGGGTATGTACCAATAGCTATGTGTTTGATATCTCTCTCTCTCTCGTGTTCTTGATTTGGCACGATCTTGATGTATCGCAAGCTTTGGTATTATAGTTGGATCTTATGATGTTTCTCCCCCTCTACTCTCTTGTGGAGAATTGAGTTTTCCCTTTGAAATTATCTTATCGGATTAAGTCTTTAAGGATTTGAGAACACTGGATGTATGTCTTGCACGTGCTTATCTGTGGTGACAATGGGATATCATATGATCCACTTGATGTATGTTTTGGTGATCAACTTGCGAGTTCCATGACCTCGTGAACTTATGCATAGGGGTTGGCACACGTTTTCGTCTTGACTCTCCGGTAGATACTTTGGGGCACTCTTTGAAGTTCTTTGTGTTGGTTGAATAGATGAATATGAGATTGGGTGATGCATATCATATAAACGTACCCACGGATACTTGAGGTGACATTGGAGTATCTAGGTGACATTAGGGTTTTGGTTGATTTGTGTCTTAAGGTGTTATTCTAGTACGAACTCTAGGATAGATTGAATGGAAAGAATAGCTTCGTGTTATTTTACAACGGACTCTTGAATAGATCGATCAGAAAGAATAACTTTGAGGTGGTTTCGCACCCTACAATAATCTCTTCGTTTGTTCTCCGCTATTAGGGACTTTGGAGTGACTCTTTGTTGCATGTTGAGGGATAGTTATATGATCCAGTTATGTTATTATTGTCGAGAGAACTTGCACTAGTGAAAGTATGAACCCTAGGCCTTGTTTCCTAGCATTGCAATACCGTTTGTGCTCACTTTTATCATTAGTTACCTTGCTGTTTTTATATTTTCAGATTACAAAAACCTTTATCTACCATCCATATTGCACTTGTATCACCATCTCTTCGCCGAACTAGTGCACCTATACAATTTACCATTGTATTGGGTGTGTTGGGGGACACAAGATGATGAGGACATCAATACCATTGTTACACCCACAGCCCCTACTGTTACATATACTGGACCAATTACTAGAGCTCGCGCACGCCAATTAAATTACCAGGTACTTTCGTTTCTTGGTAATGATTCTAATGTTCATGAGATTATGATGCTGCCTAAATTAGATACATTTGTTTTGCTTACAAATGAAGGGCCTAGCTTGGAGAAGGATGAACATTGGAGCAAGAACACGCATGGAGTTGATGGCATGCGCAAGGGGATCAAGAACGGAGTTACAAGTGATGATTTCAGGACTTTGAAG